>NC_055977.1:9510278-9642778 GCF_018492685.1 Alosa sapidissima | reverse complement strand
TGTTTGCATTTTACACGACAGTGTAAAGTGACGGGAAGATCAAGACTAAGTGAAGTGAACGTGTATATAAACGTGGAAGTGGCTACAGGTTCCCCACTCGGAAGCCCCCTCCACTCGCCGTTCTCAGCGCTGGCCCAGACTCTGAGGGAAATGGCGCGCGTCAACGCGCAGGAGAGGCCTCTAAAAACTCGGCCTAGCAGAGGATGGTTTCGATCCATCGACCTCTGGGTTATGGGCCCAGCACGCTTCCGCTGCGCCACTCTGCTCTGCCTCAGTTCTCATTGCCTGCTCATTTCCATTAGCTCCAGTGCTCTCATTGCAGTTTGACTGGATTGCAAGGCAGATTTGAGAAAATGCAGATGAGATGATCAGGACAAGTCAAAGGAGGTGCGTAGTCGGATACGGAAATGGCTGCACGTTCCCCAGTGAAAGCCTGCCGGTCGTAGTTTTCATTCCCGTGTCAGGCTGTGGGTTGTGAAAGGCAAAATGTGTGCGGCTCTCCTATCGTGGCACCTAAAGGGTTAGCCTAGCAGAGGATGGTTTCGATCCATCGACCTCTGGGTTATGGGCCCAGCACGCTTCCGCTGCGCCACTCTGCTCCGCCTCACCCCAGATGGGACTCGAACCCACAATCCCTGGCTTAGGAGGCCAGTGCCTTATCCATTAGGCCACTGGGGCTTACCAGCTGCGTTCCATCAGAGCCTTTGCTCCACTGGTATCAAAGGAATGTTTTAAATGTCGGGATAGCCGGACAAAGCCACTGTGTTGAATTTTCGGGTCTCGGGCCCTGAGCCGGCAGAAAGCACTCCAGACTGACTGTGGCAGGTGAGTATGGCTATATTTCCTGATTTGAAATGTTTCCATGTCAGAAGATCGTTTGAAGAGATGTTTGCATTTTACACGACAGTGTAAAGTGACGGGAAGATCAAGACTAAGTGAAGTGAACGTGTATATAAACGTGGAAGTGGCTACAGGTTCCCCACTCGGAAGCCCCCTCCACTCGCCGTTCTCAGCGCTGGCCCAGACTCTGAGGGAAATGGCGCGCGTCAACGCGCAGGAGAGGCCTCTAAAAACTCAGCCTAGCAGAGGATGGTTTCGATCCATCGACCTCTGGGTTATGGGCCCAGCACGCTTCCGCTGCGCCACTCTGCTCTGCCTCAGTTCTCATTGCCTGCTTATGTAGCCACTTCCATAAACGTGGAAGTGGCTACAGGTTCCCCACTCGGAAGCCCCGTCCACTCGCCGTTCTCAGCGCTGGCCCAGACTCTGAGGGAAATGGCGCGCGTCAACGCGCAGGAGAGGCCTCTAAAAACTCGGCCTAGCAGAGGATGGTTTCGATCCATCGACCTCTGGGTTATGGGCCCAGCACGCTTCCGCTGCGCCACTCTGCTCCGCCTCACCCCAGATGGGACTCGAACCCACGATCCCTGGCTTAGGAGGCCAGTGCCTTATCCATTAGGCCACTGGGGCTTACCAGCTGCGCTCCATCAGAGCCTTTGCTCCACTGGTATCAAAGGAATGTTTTAAATTTCGGGATAGCCGGACAAAGCCACTGTGTTGAATTTTCGGGTCTCGGGCCCTGAGCCGGCAGAAAGCACTCCAGACTGACTGTGGCAGGTGAGCATGGCTATATTTCCTGATTTGAAATGTTTCCATGTCAGAAGATCGTTTGAAGAGATGTTTGCATTTTACACGACAGTGTAAAGTGACGGGAAGATCAAGACTAAGTGAAGTGAACGTGTATATAAACGTGGAAGTGGCTACAGGTTCCCCACTCGGAAGCCCCCTCCACTCGCCGTTCTCAGCGCTGGCCCAGACTCTGAGGGAAATGGCGCGCGTCAACGCGCAGGAGAGGCCTCTAAAAACTCGGCCTAGCAGAGGATGGTTTCGATCCATCGACCTCTGGGTTATTGGCCCAGCACGCTTCCGCTGCGCCACTCTGCTCTGCCTCAGTTCTCATTGCCTGCTCATTTCCATTAGCTCCAGAGCTCTCATTGCAGTTTGACTGGATTGCAAGGCAGATTTGAGAAAATGCAGATGAGATGATCAGGACAAGTCAAAGGAGGTGCGTAGTCGGATACGGAAATGGCTGCACGTTCCCCAGTGAAAGCCTGCCGGTCGTAGTTTTCATTCCCGTGTCAGGCTGTGGGTTGTGAAAGGCAAAATGTGTGCGGCTCTCCTATCGTGGCACCTAAAGGGTTAGCCTAGCAGAGGATGGTTTCGATCCATCGACCTCTGGGTTATGGGCCCAGCACGCTTCCGCTGCGCCACTCTGCTCCGCCTCACCCCAGATGGGACTCGAACCCACAATCCCTGGCTTAGGAGGCCAGTGCCTTATCCATTAGGCCACTGGGGCTTACCAGCTGCGCTCCATCAGAGCCTTTGCTCCACTGGTATCAAAGGAATGTTTTAAATGTCGGGATAGCCGGACAAAGCCACTGTGTTGAATTTTCGGGTCTCGGGCCCTGAGCCGGCAGAAAGCACTCCAGACTGACTGTGGCAGGTGAGCATGGCTATATTTCCTGATTTGAAATGTTTCCATGTCAGAAGATCGTTTGAAGAGATGTTTGCATTTTACACGACAGTGTAAAGTGACGGGAAGATCAAGACTAAGTGAAGTGAACGTGTATATAAACGTGGAAGTGGCTACAGGTTCCCCACTCGGAAGCCCCCTCCACTTGCCGTTCTCAGCGCTGGCCCAGACTCTGAGGGAAATGGCGCGCGTCAACGCGCAGGAGAGGCCTCTAAAAACTCGGCCTAGCAGAGGATGGTTTCGATCCATCGACCTCTGGGTTATGGGCCCAGCACGCTTCCGCTGCGCCACTCTGCTCTGCCTCAGTTCTCATTGCCTGCTCATTTCCATTAGCTCCAGTGCTCTCATTGCAGTTTGACTGGATTGCAAGGCAGATTTGAGAAAATGCAGATGAGATGATCAGGACAAGTCAAAGGAGGTGCGTAGTCGGATACGGAAATGGCTGCACGTTCCCCAGTGAAAGCCTGCCGGTCGTAGTTTTCCTTCCCGTGTCAGGCTGTGGGTTGTGAAAGGCAAAATGTGTGCGGCTCTCCTATCGTGGCACCTAAAGGGTTAGCCTAGCAGAGGATGGTTTCAATCCATCGACCTCTGGGTTATGGGCCCAGCACGCTTCCGCTGCGCCACTCTGCTCTGCCTCAGTTCTCATTGCCTGCTCATTTCCATTAGCTCCAGTGCTCTCATTGCAGTTTGACTGGATTGCAAGGCAGATTTGAGAAAATGCAGATGAGATGATCAGGACAAGTCAAAGGAGGTGCGTAGTCGGATACGGAAATGGCTGCACGTTCCCCAGTGAAAGCCTGCCGGTCGTAGTTTTCATTCCCGTGTCAGGCTGTGGGTTGTGAAAGGCAAAATGTGTGCGGCTCTCCTATCGTGGCACTTAAAGGGTTAGCCTAGCAGAGGATGGTTTCGATCCATCGACCTCTGGGTTATGGGCCCAGCACGCTTACGCTGCGCCACTGTGCTCCGCCTCACCCCAGATGGGACTCGAACCCACAATCCCTGGCTTAGGAGGACAGTGCCTTATCCATTAAGCCACTGGGGCTTACCAGCTGCGCTCCATCAGAGCCTTTGCTCCACTGGTATCAAAGGAATGTTTTAAATTTCGGGATAGCCGGACAAAGCCACTGTGTTGAATTTTCGGGTCTCGGGCCCTGAGCCGGCAGAAAGCACTCCAGACTGACTGTGGCAGGTGAGCATGGCTATATTTCCTGATTTGAAATGTTTCCATGTCAGAAGATCGTTTGAAGAGATGTTTGCATTTTACACGAAAGTGTAAAGTGACGGGAAGATCAAGACTAAGTGAAGTGAACGTGTATATAAACGTGGAAGTGGCTACAGGTTCCCCACTCGGAAGCCCCCTCCACTCGCCGTTCTCAGCGCTGGCCCAGACTCTGAGGGAAATGGCGCGCGTCAACGCGCAGGAGAGGCCTCTAAAAACTCGGCCTAGCAGAGGATGGTTTCGATCCATCGACCTCTGGGTTATGGGCCCAGCACGCTTCCGCTGCGCCACTCTGCTCTGCCTCAGTTCTCATTGCCTGCTCATTTCCATTAGCTCCAGAGCTCTCATTGCAGTTTGACTGGATTGCAAGGCAGATTTGAGAAAATGCAGATGAGATGATCAGGACAAGTCAAAGGAGGTGCGTAGTCGGATACGGAAATGGCTGCACGTTCCCCAGTGAAAGCCTGCAGGTCGTAGTTTTCATTCCCGTGTCAGGCTGTGGGTTGTGAAAGGCAAAATGTGTGCGGCTCTCCTATCGTGGCACCTAAAGGGTTAGCCTAGCAGAGGATGGTTTCGATCCATCGACCTCTGGGTTATGGGCCCAGCACGCTTCCGCTGCGCCACTCTGCTCCGCCTCACCCCAGATGGGACTCGAACCCACAATCCCTGGCTTAGGAGGCCAGTGCCTTATCCATTAGGCCACTGGGGCTTACCAGCTACGCTCCATCAGAGCCTTTGCTCCACTGGTATCAAAGGAATGTTTTAAATGTCGGGATAGCCGGACAAAGCCACTGTGTTGAATTTTCGGGTCTCGGGCCCTGAGCCGGCAGAAAGCACTCCAGACTGACTGTGGCAGGTGAGCATGGCTATATTTCCTGATTTGAAATGTTTACATGTCAGAAGATCGTTTGAAGAGATGTTTGCATTTTACACGACAGTGTAAAGTGACGGGAAGATCAAGACTAAGTGAAGTGAACGTGTACATAAACGTGGAAGTGGCTACAGGTTCCCCACTCGGAAGCCCCCTCCACTCGCCGTTCTCAGCGCTGGCCCAGACTCTGAGGGAAATGGCGCGCGTCAACGCGCAGGAGAGGCCTCTAAAAACTCGGCCTAGCAGAGGATGGTTTCGATCCATCGACCTCTGGGTTATGGGCCCAGCACGCTTCCGCTGCGCCACTCTGCTCTGCCTCAGTTCTCATTGCCTGCTCATTTCCATTAGCTCCAGTGCTCTCATTGCAGTTTGACTGGATTGCAAGGCAGATTTGAGAAAATGCAGATGAGATGATCAGGACAAGTCAAAGGAGGTGCGTAGTCGGATACGGAAATGGCTGCACGTTCCCCAGTGAAAGCCTGCCGTTCGTAGTTTTCATTCCCGTGTCAGGCTGTGGGTTGTGAAAGGCAAAATGTGTGCGGCTCTCCTATCGTGGCACCTAAAGGGTTAGCCTAGCAGAGGATGGTTTCGATCCATCGACCTCTGGGTTATGGGCCCAGCACGCTTCCGCTTCCCGGACTTCCATAAACGTGGAAGTGGCTACAGGTTCCCCACTCGGAAGCCCCGTCCACTCGCCGTTCTCAGCGCTGGCCCAGACTCTGAGGGAAATGGCGCGCGTCAACGCGCAGGAGAGGCCTCTAAAAACTCGGCCTAGCAGAGGATGGTTTCGATCCATCGACCTCTGGGTTATGGGCCCAGCACGCTTCCGCTGCGCCACTCTGCTCCGCCTCACCCCAGATGGGACACGAACCCACAATCCCTGGCTTAGGAGGCCAGTGCCTTATCCATTAGGCCACTGGGGCTTACCAGCTGCGCTCCATCAGAGCCTTTGCTCCACTGGTATCAAAGGAATGTTTTAAATTTCGGGATAGCCGGACAAAGCCACTGTGTTGAATTTTCGGGTCTCGGGCCCTGAGCCGGCAGAAAGCACTCCAGACTGACTGTGGCAGGTGAGCATGGCTATATTTCCTGATTTGAAATGTTTCCATGTCAGAAGATCGTTTGAAGAGATGTTTGCATTTTACACGAAAGTGTAAAGTGACGGGAAGATCAAGACTAAGTGAAGTGAACGTGTATGTAAACGTGGAAGTGGCTACAGGTTCCCCACTCGGAAGCCCCCTCCACTCGCCGTTCTCAGCGCTGGCCCAGACTCTGAGGGAAATGGCGCGCGTCAACGCGCAGGAGAGGCCTCTAAAAACTCGGCCTAGCAGAGGATGGTTTCGATCCATCGACCTCTGGGTTATGGGCCCAGCACGCTTCCGCTGCGCCACTCTGCTCTGCCTCAGTTCTCATTGCCTGCTCATTTCCATTAGCTCCAGAGCTCTCATTGCAGTTTGACTGGATTGCAAGGCAGATTTGAGAAAATGCAGATGAGATGATCAGGACAAGTCAAAGGAGGTGCGTAGTCGGATACGGAAATGGCTGCACGTTCCCCAGTGAAAGCCTGCCGGTCGTAGTTTTCATTCCCGTGTCAGGCTGTGGGTTGTGAAAGGCAAAATGTGTGCGGCTCTCCTATCGTGGCACCTAAAGGGTTAGCCTAGCAGAGGATGGTTTCGATCCATCGACCTCTGGGTTATGGGCCCAGCACGCTTCCGCTGCGCCACTCTGCTCCGCCTCACCCCAGATGGGACCCGAACCCACAATCCCTGGCTTAGGAGGCCAGTGCCTTATCCATTAGGCCACTGGGGCTTACCAGCTACGCTCCATCAGAGCCTTTGCTCCACTGGTATCAAAGGAATGTTTTAAATGTCGGGATAGCCGGACAAAGCCACTATGTTGAATTTTCGGGTCTCGGGCCCTGAGCCGGCAGAAAGCACTCCAGACTGACTGTGGCAGGTGAGCATGGCTATATTTCCTGATTTGAAATGTTTACATGTCAGAAGATCGTTTGAAGAGATGTTTGCATTTTACACGACAGTGTAAAGTGACGGGAAGATCAAGACTAAGTGAAGTGAACGTGTACATAAACGTGGAAGTGGCTACAGGTTCCCCACTCGGAAGCCCCCTCCACTCGCCGTTCTCAGCGCTGGCCCAGACTCTGAGGGAAATGGCGCGCGTCAACGCGCAGGAGAGGCCTCTAAAAACTCGGCCTAGCAGAGGATGGTTTCGATCCATCGACCTCTGGGTTATGGGCCCAGCACGCTTCCGCTGCGCCACTCTGCTCTGCCTCAGTTCTCATTGCCTGCTCATTTCCATTAGCTCCAGTGCTCTCATTGCAGTTTGACTGGATTGCAAGGCAGATTTGAGAAAATGCAGATGAGATGATCAGGACAAGTCAAAGGAGGTGCGTAGTCGGATACGGAAATGGCTGCACGTTCCCCAGTGAAAGCCTGCCGGTCGTAGTTTTCATTCCCGTGTCAGGCTGTGGGTTGTGAAAGGCAAAATGTGTGCGGCTCTCCTATCGTGGCACCTAAAGGGTTAGCCTAGCAGAGGATGGTTTCGATCCATCGACCTCTGGGTTATGGGCCCAGCACGCTTCCGCTGCGCCACTCTGCTCCGCCTCACCCCAGATGGGACTCGAACCCACAATCCCTGGCTTAGGAGGCCAGTGCCTTATCCATTAGGCCACTGGGGCTTACCAGCTGCGCTCCATCAGAGCCTTTGCTCCACTGGTATCAAAGGAATGTTTTAAATGTCGGGATAGCCGGACAAAGCCACTGTGTTGAATTTTCGGGTCTCGGGCCCTGAGCCGGCAGAAAGCACTCCAGACTGACTGTGGCAGGTGAGCATGGCTATATTTCCTGATTTGAAATGTTTCCATGTCAGAAGATCGTTTGAAGAGATGTTTGCATTTTACACGACAGTGTAAAGTGACGGGAAGATCAAGACTAAGTGAAGTGAACGTGTATATAAACGTGGAAGTGGCTACAGGTTCCCCACTCGGAAGCCCCCTCCACTCGCCGTTCTCAGCGCTGGCCCAGACTCTGAGGGAAATGGCGCGCGTCAACGCGCAGGAGAGGCCTCTAAAAACTCGGCCTAGCAGAGGATGGTTTCGATCCATCGACCTCTGGGTTATGGGCCCAGCACGCTTCCGCTGCGCCACTCTGCTCTGCCTCAGTTCTCATTGCCTGCTCATTTCCATTAGCTCCAGTGCTCTCATTGCAGTTTGACTGGATTGCAAGGCAGATTTGAGAAAATGCAGATGAGATGATCAGGACAAGTCAAAGGAGGTGCGTAGTCGGATACGGAAATGGCTGCACGTTCCCCAGTGAAAGCCTGCCGGTCGTAGTTTTCATTCCCGTGTCAGGCTGTGGGTTGTGAAAGGCAAAATGTGTGCGGCTCTCCTATCGTGGCACCTAAAGGGTTAGCCTAGCAGAGGATGGTTTCGATCCATCGACCTCTGGGTTATGGGCCCAGCACGCTTCCGCTGCGCCACTCTGCTCTGCCTCAGTTCTCATTGCCTGCTCATTTCCATTAGCTCCAGTGCTCTCATTGCAGTTTGACTGGATTGCAAGGCAGATTTGAGAAAATGCAGATGAGATGATCAGGACAAGTCAAAGGAGGTGCGTAGTCGGATACGGAAATGGCTGCACGTTCCCCAGTGAAAGCCTGCCGGTCGTAGTTTTCATTCCCGTGTCAGGCTGTGGGTTGTGAAAGGCAAAATGTGTGCGGCTCTCCTATCGTGGCACCTAAAGGGTTAGCCTAGCAGAGAATGGTTTCGATCCATCGACCTCTGGGTTATGGGCCCAGCACGCTTCCGCTGCGCCACTCTGCTCTGCCTCACCCCAGATGGGACTCGAACCCACAATCCCTGGCTTAGGAGGCCAGTGCCTTATCCATTAGGCCACTGGGGCTTACCAGCTGCGCTCCATCAGAGCCTTTGCTCCACTGGTATCAAAGGAATGTTTTAAATGTCGGGATAGCCGGACAAAGCCACTGTGTTGAATTTTCGGGTCTCGGGCCCTGAGCCGGCAGAAAGCACTCCAGACTGACTGTGGCAGGTGAGCATGGCTATATTTCCTGATTTGAAATGTTTCCATGTCAGAAGATCGTTTGAAGAGATGTTTGCATTTTACACGACAGTGTAAAGTGACGGGAAGATCAAGACTAAGTGAAGTGAACGTGTATATAAACGTGGAAGTGGCTACAGGTTCCCCACTCGGAAGCCCCCTCCACTCGCCGTTCTCAGCGCTGGCCCAGACTCTGAGGGAAATGGCGCGCGTCAACGCGCAGGAGAGGCCTCTAAAAACTCGGCCTAGCAGAGGATGGTTTCGATCCATCGACCTCTGGGTTATGGGCCCAGCACGCTTCCGCTGCGCCACTCTGCTCTGCCTCAGTTCTCATTGCCTGCTCATTTCCATTAGCTCCAGTGCTCTCATTGCAGTTTGACTGGATTGCAAGGCAGATTTGAGAAAATGCAGATGAGATGATCAGGACAAGTCAAAGGAGGTGCGTAGTCGGATACGGAAATGGCTGCACGTTCCCCAGTGAAAGCCTGCCGGTCGTAGTTTTCATTCCCGTGTCAGGCTGTGGGTTGTGAAAGGCAAAATGTGTGCGGCTCTCCTATCGTGGCACCTAAAGGGTTAGCCTAGCAGAGGATGGTTTCGATCCATCGACCTCTGGGTTATGGGCCCAGCACGCTTCCGCTGCGCCACTCTGCTCTGCCTCAGTTCTCATTGCCTGCTCATTTCCATTAGCTCCAGTGCTCTCATTGCAGTTTGACTGGATTGCAAGGCAGATTTGAGAAAATGCAGATGAGATTATCAGGACAAGTCAAAGGAGGTGCGTAGTCGGATACGGAAATGGCTGCACGTTCCCCAGTGAAAGCCTGCCGGTCGTAGTTTTCATTCCCGTGTCAGGCTGTGGGTTGTGAAAGGCAAAATGTGTGCGGCTCTCCTATCGTGGCACCTAAAGGGTTAGCCTAGCAGAGAATGGTTTCGATCCATCGACCTCTGGGTTATGGGCCCAGCACGCTTCCGCTGCGCCACTCTGCTCTGCCTCACCCCAGATGGGACTCGAACCCACAATCCCTGGCTTAGGAGGCCAGTGCCTTAGCCATTAGGCCACTGGGGCTTACCAGCTGCGCTCCATCAGAGCCTTTGCTCCACTGGTATCAAAGGAATGTTTTAAATGTCGGGATAGCCGGACAAAGCCACTGTGTTGAATTTTCGGGTCTCGGGCCCTGAGCCGGCAGAAAGCACTCCAGACTGACTGTGGCAGGTGAGCATGGCTATATTTCCTGATTTGAAATGTTTCCATGTCAGAAGATCGTTTGAAGAGATGTTTGCATTTTACACGACAGTGTAAAGTGACGGGAAGATCAAGACTAAGTGAAGTGAACGTGTATATAAACGTGGGAGTGGCTACAGGTTCCCCACTCGGAAGCCCCCTCCACTCGCCGTTCTCAGCGCTGGCCCAGACTCTGAGGGAAATGGCGCGCGTCAACGCGCAGGAGAGGCCTCTAAAAACTCGGCCTAGCAGAGGATGGTTTCGATCCATCGACCTCTGGGTTATGGGCCCAGCACGCTTCCGCTGCGCCACTCTGCTCTGCCTCAGTTCTCATTGCCTGCTCATTTCCATTAGCTCCAGTGCTCTCATTGCAGTTTGACTGGATTGCAAGGCAGATTTGAGAAAATGCAGATGAGATGATCAGGACAAGTCAAAGGAGGTGCGTAGTCGGATACGGAAATGGCTGCACGTTCCCCAGTGAAAGCCTGCCGGTCGTAGTTTTCATTCCCGTGTCAGGCTGTGGGTTGTGAAAGGCAAAATGTGTGCGGCTCTCCTATCGTGGCACCTAAAGGGTTAGCCTAGCAGAGGATGGTTTCGATCCATCGACCTCTGGGTTATGGGCCCAGCACGCTTCCGCTTCCCGGACTTCCATAAACGTGGAAGTGGCTACAGGTTCCCCACTCGGAAGCCCCGTCCACTCGCCGTTCTCAGCGCTGGCCCAGACTCTGAGGGAAATGGCGCGCGTCAACGCGCAGGAGAGGCCTCTAAAAACTCGGCCTAGCAGAGGATGGTTTCGATCCATCGACCTCTGGGTTATGGGCCCAGCACGCTTCCGCTGCGCCACTCTGCTCCGCCTCACCCCAGATGGGACACGAACCCACAATCCCTGGCTTAGGAGGCCAGTGCCTTATCCATTAGGCCACTGGGGCTTACCAGCTGCGCTCCATCAGAGCCTTTGCTCCACTGGTATCAAAGGAATGTTTTAAATTTCGGGATAGCCGGACAAAGCCACTGTGTTGAATTTTCGGGTCTCGGGCCCTGAGCCGGCAGAAAGCACTCCAGACTGACTGTGGCAGGTGAGCATGGCTATATTTCCTGATTTGAAATGTTTCCATGTCAGAAGATCGTTTGAAGAGATGTTTGCATTTTACACGAAAGTGTAAAGTGACGGGAAGATCAAGACTAAGTGAAGTGAACGTGTATGTAAACGTGGAAGTGGCTACAGGTTCCCCACTCGGAAGCCCCCTCCACTCGCCGTTCTCAGCGCTGGCCCAGACTCTGAGGGAAATGGCGCGCGTCAACGCGCAGGAGAGGCCTCTAAAAACTCGGCCTAGCAGAGGATGGTTTCGATCCATCGACCTCTGGGTTATGGGCCCAGCACGCTTCCGCTGCGCCACTCTGCTCTGCCTCAGTTCTCATTGCCTGCTCATTTCCATTAGCTCCAGAGCTCTCATTGCAGTTTGACTGGATTGCAAGGCAGATTTGAGAAAATGCAGATGAGATGATCAGGACAAGTCAAAGGAGGTGCGTAGTCGGATACGGAAATGGCTGCACGTTCCCCAGTGAAAGCCTGCCGGTCGTAGTTTTCATTCCCGTGTCAGGCTGTGGGTTGTGAAAGGCAAAATGTGTGCGGCTCTCCTATCGTGGCACCTAAAGGGTTAGCCTAGCAGAGGATGGTTTCGATCCATCGACCTCTGGGTTATGGGCCCAGCACGCTTCCGCTGCGCCACTCTGCTCCGCCTCACCCCAGATGGGACCCGAACCCACAATCCCTGGCTTAGGAGGCCAGTGCCTTATCCATTAGGCCACTGGGGCTTACCAGCTACGCTCCATCAGAGCCTTTGCTCCACTGGTATCAAAGGAATGTTTTAAATGTCGGGATAGCCGGACAAAGCCACTATGTTGAATTTTCGGGTCTCGGGCCCTGAGCCGGCAGAAAGCACTCCAGACTGACTGTGGCAGGTGAGCATGGCTATATTTCCTGATTTGAAATGTTTACATGTCAGAAGATCGTTTGAAGAGATGTTTGCATTTTACACGACAGTGTAAAGTGACGGGAAGATCAAGACTAAGTGAAGTGAACGTGTACATAAACGTGGAAGTGGCTACAGGTTCCCCACTCGGAAGCCCCCTCCACTCGCCGTTCTCAGCGCTGGCCCAGACTCTGAGGGAAATGGCGCGCGTCAACGCGCAGGAGAGGCCTCTAAAAACTCGGCCTAGCAGAGGATGGTTTCGATCCATCGACCTCTGGGTTATGGGCCCAGCACGCTTCCGCTGCGCCACTCTGCTCTGCCTCAGTTCTCATTGCCTGCTCATTTCCATTAGCTCCAGTGCTCTCATTGCAGTTTGACTGGATTGCAAGGCAGATTTGAGAAAATGCAGATGAGATGATCAGGACAAGTCAAAGGAGGTGCGTAGTCGGATACGGAAATGGCTGCACGTTCCCCAGTGAAAGCCTGCCGGTCGTAGTTTTCATTCCCGTGTCAGGCTGTGGGTTGTGAAAGGCAAAATGTGTGCGGCTCTCCTATCGTGGCACCTAAAGGGTTAGCCTAGCAGAGGATGGTTTCGATCCATCGACCTCTGGGTTATGGGCCCAGCACGCTTCCGCTGCGCCACTCTGCTCCGCCTCACCCCAGATGGGACTCGAACCCACAATCCCTGGCTTAGGAGGCCAGTGCCTTATCCATTAGGCCACTGGGGCTTACCAGCTGCGCTCCATCAGAGCCTTTGCTCCACTGGTATCAAAGGAATGTTTTAAATGTCGGGATAGCCGGACAAAGCCACTGTGTTGAATTTTCGGGTCTCGGGCCCTGAGCCGGCAGAAAGCACTCCAGACTGACTGTGGCAGGTGAGCATGGCTATATTTCCTGATTTGAAATGTTTCCATGTCAGAAGATCGTTTGAAGAGATGTTTGCATTTTACACGACAGTGTAAAGTGACGGGAAGATCAAGACTAAGTGAAGTGAACGTGTATATAAACGTGGAAGTGGCTACAGGTTCCCCACTCGGAAGCCCCCTCCACTCGCCGTTCTCAGCGCTGGCCCAGACTCTGAGGGAAATGGCGCGCGTCAACGCGCAGGAGAGGCCTCTAAAAACTCGGCCTAGCAGAGGATGGTTTCGATCCATCGACCTCTGGGTTATGGGCCCAGCACGCTTCCGCTGCGCCACTCTGCTCTGCCTCAGTTCTCATTGCCTGCTCATTTCCATTAGCTCCAGTGCTCTCATTGCAGTTTGACTGGATTGCAAGGCAGATTTGAGAAAATGCAGATGAGATGATCAGGACAAGTCAAAGGAGGTGCGTAGTCGGATACGGAAATGGCTGCACGTTCCCCAGTGAAAGCCTGCCGGTCGTAGTTTTCATTCCCGTGTCAGGCTGTGGGTTGTGAAAGGCAAAATGTGTGCGGCTCTCCTATCGTGGCACCTAAAGGGTTAGCCTAGCAGAGGATGGTTTCGATCCATCGACCTCTGGGTTATGGGCCCAGCACGCTTCCGCTGCGCCACTCTGCTCTGCCTCAGTTCTCATTGCCTGCTCATTTCCATTAGCTCCAGTGCTCTCATTGCAGTTTGACTGGATTGCAAGGCAGATTTGAGAAAATGCAGATGAGATGATCAGGACAAGTCAAAGGAGGTGCGTAGTCGGATACGGAAATGGCTGCACGTTCCCCAGTGAAAGCCTGCCGGTCGTAGTTTTCATTCCCGTGTCAGGCTGTGGGTTGTGAAAGGCAAAATGTGTGCGGCTCTCCTATCGTGGCACCTAAAGGGTTAGCCTAGCAGAGAATGGTTTCGATCCATCGACCTCTGGGTTATGGGCCCAGCACGCTTCCGCTGCGCCACTCTGCTCTGCCTCACCCCAGATGGGACTCGAACCCACAATCCCTGGCTTAGGAGGCCAGTGCCTTATCCATTAGGCCACTGGGGCTTACCAGCTGCGCTCCATCAGAGCCTTTGCTCCACTGGTATCAAAGGAATGTTTTAAATGTCGGGATAGCCGGACAAAGCCACTGTGTTGAATTTTCGGGTCTCGGGCCCTGAGCCGGCAGAAAGCACTCCAGACTGACTGTGGCAGGTGAGCATGGCTATATTTCCTGATTTGAAATGTTTCCATGTCAGAAGATCGTTTGAAGAGATGTTTGCATTTTACACGACAGTGTAAAGTGACGGGAAGATCAAGACTAAGTGAAGTGAACGTGTATATAAACGTGGAAGTGGCTACAGGTTCCCCACTCGGAAGCCCCCTCCACTCGCCGTTCTCAGCGCTGGCCCAGACTCTGAGGGAAATGGCGCGCGTCAACGCGCAGGAGAGGCCTCTAAAAACTCGGCCTAGCAGAGGATGGTTTCGATCCATCGACCTCTGGGTTATGGGCCCAGCACGCTTCCGCTGCGCCACTCTGCTCTGCCTCAGTTCTCATTGCCTGCTCATTTCCATTAGCTCCAGTGCTCTCATTGCAGTTTGACTGGATTGCAAGGCAGATTTGAGAAAATGCAGATGAGATGATCAGGACAAGTCAAAGGAGGTGCGTAGTCGGATACGGAAATGGCTGCACGTTCCCCAGTGAAAGCCTGCCGGTCGTAGTTTTCATTCCCGTGTCAGGCTGTGGGTTGTGAAAGGCAAAATGTGTGCGGCTCTCCTATCGTGGCACCTAAAGGGTTAGCCTAGCAGAGGATGGTTTCGATCCATCGACCTCTGGGTTATGGGCCCAGCACGCTTCCGCTGCGCCACTCTGCTCTGCCTCAGTTCTCATTGCCTGCTCATTTCCATTAGCTCCAGTGCTCTCATTGCAGTTTGACTGGATTGCAAGGCAGATTTGAGAAAATGCAGATGAGATTATCAGGACAAGTCAAAGGAGGTGCGTAGTCGGATACGGAAATGGCTGCACGTTCCCCAGTGAAAGCCTGCCGGTCGTAGTTTTCATTCCCGTGTCAGGCTGTGGGTTGTGAAAGGCAAAATGTGTGCGGCTCTCCTATCGTGGCACCTAAAGGGTTAGCCTAGCAGAGAATGGTTTCGATCCATCGACCTCTGGGTTATGGGCCCAGCACGCTTCCGCTGCGCCACTCTGCTCTGCCTCACCCCAGATGGGACTCGAACCCACAATCCCTGGCTTAGGAGGCCAGTGCCTTAGCCATTAGGCCACTGGGGCTTACCAGCTGCGCTCCATCAGAGCCTTTGCTCCACTGGTATCAAAGGAATGTTTTAAATGTCGGGATAGCCGGACAAAGCCACTGTGTTGAATTTTCGGGTCTCGGGCCCTGAGCCGGCAGAAAGCACTCCAGACTGACTGTGGCAGGTGAGCATGGCTATATTTCCTGATTTGAAATGTTTCCATGTCAGAAGATCGTTTGAAGAGATGTTTGCATTTTACACGACAGTGTAAAGTGACGGGAAGATCAAGACTAAGTGAAGTGAACGTGTATATAAACGTGGGAGTGGCTACAGGTTCCCCACTCGGAAGCCCCCTCCACTCGCCGTTCTCAGCGCTGGCCCAGACTCTGAGGGAAATGGCGCGCGTCAACGCGCAGGAGAGGCCTCTAAAAACTCGGCCTAGCAGAGGATGGTTTCGATCCATCGACCTCTGGGTTATGGGCCCAGCACGCTTCCGCTGCGCCACTCTGCTCTGCCTCAGTTCTCATTGCCTGCTCATTTCCATTAGCTCCAGTGCTCTCATTGCAGTTTGACTGGATTGCAAGGCAGATTTGAGAAAATGCAGATGAGATGATCAGGACAAGTCAAAGGAGGTGCGTAGTCGGATACGGAAATGGCTGCACGTTCCCCAGTGAAAGCCTGCCGGTCGTAGTTTTCATTCCCGTGTCAGGCTGTGGGTTGTGAAAGGCAAAATGTGTGCGGCTCTCCTATCGTGGCACCTAAAGGGTTAGCCTAGCAGAGGATGGTTTCGATCCATCGACCTCTGGGTTATGGGCCCAGCACGCTTCCGCTGCGCCACTCTGCTCCGCCTCACCCCAGATGGGACTCGAACCCACAATCCCTGGCTTAGGAGGCCAGTGCCTTATCCATTAGGCCACTGGGGCTTACCAGCTGCGCTCCATCAGAGCCTTTGCTCCACTGGTATCAAAGGAATGTTTTAAATGTCGGGATAGCCGGACAAAGCCACTGTGTTGAATTTTCGGGTCTCGGGCCCTGAGCCGGCAGAAAGCACTCCAGACTGACTGTGGCAGGTGAGCATGGCTATATTTCCTGATTTGAAATGTTTCCATGTCAGAAGATCGTTTGAAGAGATGTTTGCATTTTACACGACAGTGTAAAGTGACGGGAAGATCAAGACTAAGTGAAGTGAACGTGTATATAAACGTGGAAGTGGCTACAGGTTCCCCACTCGGAAGCCCCCTCCACTCGCCGTTCTCAGCGCTGGCCCAGACTCTGAGGGAAATGGCGCGCGTCAACGCGCAGGAGAGGCCTCTAAAAACTCGGCCTAGCAGAGGATGGTTTCGATCCATCGACCTCTGGGTTATGGGCCCAGCACGCTTCCGCTGCGCCACTCTGCTCTGCCTCAGTTCTCATTGCCTGCTCATTTCCATTAGCTCCAGTGCTCTCATTGCAGTTTGACTGGATTGCAAGGCAGATTTGAGAAAATGCAGATGAGATGATCAGGACAAGTCAAAGGAGGTGCGTAGTCGGATACGGAAATGGCTGCACGTTCCCCAGTGAAAGCCTGCCGGTCGTAGTTTTCATTCCCGTGTCAGGCTGTGGGTTGTGAAAGGCAAAATGTGTGCGGCTCTCCTATCGTGGCACCTAAAGGGTTAGCCTAGCAGAGGATGGTTTCGATCCATCGACCTCTGGGTTATGGGCCCAGCACGCTTCCGCTGCGCCACTCTGCTCCGCCTCACCCCAGATGGGACTCGAACCCACAATCCCTGGCTTAGGAGGCCAGTGCCTTATCCATTAGGCCACTGGGGCTTACCAGCTGCGCTCCATCAGAGCCTTTGCTCCACTGGTATCAAAGGAATGTTTTAAATGTCGGGATAGCCGGACAAAGCCACTGTGTTGAATTTTCGGGTCTCGGGCCCTGAGCCGGCAGAAAGCACTCCAGACTGACTGTGGCAGGTGAGCATGGCTATATTTCCTGATTTGAAATGTTTCCATGTCAGAAGATCGTTTGAAGAGATGTTTGCATTTTACACGACAGTGTAAAGTGACGGGAAGATCAAGACTAAGTGAAGTGAACGTGTATATAAACGTGGAAGTGGCTACAGGTTCCCCACTCGGAAGCCCCCTCCACTCGCCGTTCTCAGCGCTGGCCCAGACTCTGAGGGAAATGGCGCGCGTCAACGCGCAGGAGAGGCCTCTAAAAACTCTGCCTAGCAGAGGATGGTTTCGATCCATCGACCTCTGGGTTATGGGCCCAGCACGCTTCCGCTGCGCCACTCTGCTCTGCCTCAGCTCTCATTGCCTGCTCATTTCCATTAGCTCCAGTGCTCTCATTGCAGTTTGACTGGATTGCAAGGCAGATTTGAGAAAATGCAGATGAGATGATCAGGACAAGTCAAAGGAGGTGCGTAGTCGGATACGGAAATGGCTGCACGTTCCCCAGTGAAAGCCTGCCGGTCGTAGTTTTCATTCCCGTGTCAGGCTGTGGGTTGTGAAAGGCAAAATGTGTGCGGCTCTCCTATCGTGGCACCTAAAGGGTTAGCCTAGCAGAGGATGGTTTCGATCCATCGACCTCTGGGTTATGGGCCCAGCACGCTTCCGCTGCGCCACTCTTCTCCGCCTCACCCCAGATGGGACTCGAACCCACAATCCCTGGCTTAGGAGGCCAGTGCCTTATCCATTAGGCCACTGGGGCTTACCAGCTGCGCTCCATCAGAGCCTTTGCTCCACTGGTATCAAAGGAATGTTTTAAATGTCGGGATAGCCGGACAAAGCCACTGTGTTGAATTTTCGGGTCTCGGGCCCTGAGCCGGCAGAAAGCACTCCAGACTGACTGTGGCAGGTGAGCATGGCTATATTTCCTGATTTGAAATGTTTCCATGTCAGAAGATCGTTTGAAGAGATGTTTGCATTTTACACGACAGTGTAAAGTGACGGGAAGATCAAGACTAAGTGAAGTGAACGTGTATATAAACGTGGAAGTGGCTACAGGTTCCCCACTCGGAAGCCCCCTCCACTCGCCGTTCTCAGCGCTGGCCCAGACTCTGAGGGAAATGGCGCGCGTCAACGCGCAGGAGAGGCCTCTAAAAACTCTGCCTAGCAGAGGATGGTTTCGATCCATCGACCTCTGGGTTATGGGCCCAGCACGCTTCCGCTGCGCCACTCTGCTCTGCCTCAGTTCTCATTGCCTGCTCATTTCCATTAGCTCCAGTGCTCTCATTGCAGTTTGACTGGATTGCAAGGCAGATTTGAGAAAATGCAGATGAGATGATCAGGACAAGTCAAAGGAGGTGCGTAGTCGGATACGGAAATGGCTGCACGTTCCCCAGTGAAAGCCTGCCGGTCGTAGTTTTCATTCCCGTGTCAGGCTGTGGGTTGTGAAAGGCAAAATGTGTGCGGCTCTCCTATCGTGGCACCTAAAGGGTTAGCCTAGCAGAGGATGGTTTCGATCCATCGACCTCTGGGTTATGGGCCCAGCACGCTTCCGCTGCACCACTCTGCTCCGCCTCACCCCAGATGGGACTCGAACCCACAATCCCTGGCTTAGGAGGCCAGTGCCTTATCCATTAGGCCACTGGGGCTTACCAGCTGCGCTCCATCAGAGCCTTTGCTCCACTGGTATCAAAGGAATGTTTTAAATGTCGGGATAGCCGGACAAAGCCACTGTGTTGAATTTTCGGGTCTCGGGCCCTGAGCCGGCAGAAAGCACTCCAGACTGACTGTGGCAGGTGAGCATGGCTATATTTCCTGATTTGAAATGTTTCCATGTCAGAAGATCGTTTGAAGAGATGTTTGCATTTTACACGACAGTGTAAAGTGACGGGAAGATCAAGACTAAGTGAAGTGAACGTGTATATAAACGTGGAAGTGGCTACAGGTTCCCCACTCGGAAGCCCCCTCCACTCGCCGTTCTCAGCGCTGGCCCAGACTCTGAGGGAAATGGCGCGCGTCAACGCGCAGGAGAGGCCTCTAAAAACTTGGCCTAGCAGAGGATGGTTTCGATCCATCGACCTCTGGGTTATGGGCCCAGCACGCTTCCGCTGCGCCACTCTGCTCTGCCTCAGTTCTCATTGCCTGCTCATTTCCATTAGCTCCAGTGCTCTCATTGCAGTTTGACTGGATTGCAAGGCAGATTTGAGAAAATGCAGATTTGATGATCAGGACAAGTCAAAGGAGGTGCGTAGTCGGATACGGAAATGGCTGCACGTTCCCCAGTGAAAGCCTGCCGGTCGTAGTTTTCATTCCCGTGTCAGGCTGTGGGTTGTGAAAGGCAAAATGTGTGCGGCTCTCCTATCGTGGCACCTAAAGGGTTAGCCTAGCAGAGGATGGTTTCGATCCATCGACCTCTGGGTTATGGGCCCAGCACGCTTCCGCTGCGCCACTCTGCTCCGCCTCACCCCAGATGGGACTCGAACCCACAATCCCTGGCTTAGGAGGCCAGTGCCTTATCCATTAGGCCACTGGGGCTTACCAGCTGCGCTCCATCAGAGCCTTTGCTCCACTGGTATCAAAGGAATGTTTTAAATGTCGGGATAGCCGGACAAAGCCACTGTGTTGAATTTTCGGGTCTCGGGCCCTGAGCCGGCAGAAAGCACTCCAGACTGACTGTGGCAGGTGAGCATGGCTATATTTCCTGATTTGAAATGTTTCCATGTCAGAAGATCGTTTGAAGAGATGTTTGCATTTTACACGACAGTGTAAAGTGACGGGAAGATCAAGACTAAGTGAAGTGAACGTGTATATAAACGTGGAAGTGGCTACAGGTTCCCCACTCGGAAGCCCCCTCCACTCGCCGTTCTCAGCGCTGGCCCAGACTCTGAGGGAAATGGCGCGCATCAACGCGCAGGAGAGGCCTCTAAAAACTCTGCCTAGCAGAGGATGGTTTCGATCCATCGACCTCTGGGTTATGGGCCCAGCACGCTTCCGCTGCGCCACTCTGCTCTGCCTCAGTTCTCATTGCCTGCTCATTTCCATTAGCTCCAGTGCTCTCATTGCAGTTTGACTGGATTGCAAGGCAGATTTGAGAAAATGCAGATGAGATGATCAGGACAAGTCAAAGGAGGTGCGTAGTCGGATACGGAAATGGCTGCACGTTCCCCAGTGAAAGCCTGCCGGTCGTAGTTTTCATTCCCGTGTCAGGCTGTGGGTTGTGAAAGGCAAAATGTGTGCGGCTCTCCTATCGTGGCACCTAAAGGGTTAGCCCAGCAGAGGATGGTTTCTATCCATCGACCTCTGGGTTATGGGCCCAGCACGCTTCCGCTGCGCCACTCTGCTCCGCCTCACCCCAGATGGGACTCGAACCCACAATCCCTGGCTTAGGAGGCCAGTGCCTTATCCATTAGGCCACTGGGGCTTACCAGCTGCGCTCCATCAGAGCCTTTGCTCCACTGGTATCAAAGGAATGTTTTAAATGTCGGGATAGCCGGACAAAGCCACTGTGTTGAATTTTCGGGTCTCGGGCCCTGAGCCGGCAGAAAGCACTCCAGACTGACTGTGGCAGGTGAGCATGGCTATATTTCCTGATTTGAAATGTTTCCATGTCAGAAGATCGTTTGAAGAGATGTTTGCATTTTACACGACAGTGTAAAGTGACGGGAAGATCAAGACTAAGTGAAGTGAACGTGTATATAAACGTGGAAGTGGCTACAGGTTCCCCACTCGGAAGCCCCCTCCACTCGCCGTTCTCAGCGCTGGCCCAGACTCTGAGGGAAATGGCGCGCGTCAACGCGCAGGAGAGGCCTCTAAAAACTCGGCCTAGCAGAGGATGGTTTCGATCCATCGACCTCTGGGTTATGGGCCCAGCACGCTTCCGCTGCGCCACTCTGCTCTGCCTCAGTTCTCATTGCCTGCTCATTTCCATTAGCTCCAGTGCTCTCATTGCAGTTTGACTGGATTGCAAGGCAGATTTGAGAAAATGCAGATGAGATGATCAGGACAAGTCAAAGGAGGTGCGTAGTCGGATACGGAAATGGCTGCACGTTCCCCAGTGAAAGCCTGCCGGTCGTAGTTTTCATTCCCGTGTCAGGCTGTGGGTTGTGAAAGGCAAAATGTGTGCGGCTCTCCTATCGTGGCACCTAAAGGGTTAGCCTAGCAGAGGATGGTTTCGATCCATCGACCTCTGGGTTATGGGCCCAGCACGCTTCCGCTGCGCCACTCTGCTCCGCCTCACCCCAGATGGGACTCGAACCCACAATCCCTGGCTTAGGAGGCCAGTGCCTTATCCATTAGGCCACTGGGGCTTACCAGCTGCGCTCCATCAGAGCCTTTGCTCCACTGGTATCAAAGGAATGTTTTAAATGTCGGGATAGCCGGACAAAGCCACTGTGTTGAATTTTCGGGTCTCGGGCCCTGAGCCGGCAGAAAGCACTCCAGACTGACTGTGGCAGGTGAGCATGGCTATATTTCCTGATTTGAAATGTTTCCATGTCAGAAGATCGTTTGAAGAGATGTTTGCATTTTACACGACAGTGTAAAGTGACGGGAAGATCAAGACTAAGTGAAGTGAACGTGTATATAAACGTGGAAGTGGCTACAGGTTCCCCACTCGGAAGCCCCCTCCACTCGCCGTTCTCAGCGCTGGCCCAGACTCTGAGGGAAATGGCGCGCGTCAACGCGCAGGAGAGGCCTCTAAAAACTCTGCCTAGCAGAGGATGGTTTCGATCCATCGACCTCTGGGTTATGGGCCCAGCACGCTTCCGCTGCGCCACTCTGCTCTGCCTCAGCTCTCATTGCCTGCTCATTTCCATTAGCTCCAGTGCTCTCATTGCAGTTTGACTGGATTGCAAGGCAGATTTGAGAAAATGCAGATGAGATGATCAGGACAAGTCAAAGGAGGTGCGTAGTCGGATACGGAAATGGCTGCACGTTCCCCAGTGAAAGCCTGCCGGTCGTAGTTTTCATTCCCGTGTCAGGCTGTGGGTTGTGAAAGGCAAAATGTGTGCGGCTCTCCTATCGTGGCACCTAAAGGGTTAGCCTAGCAGAGGATGGTTTCGATCCATCGACCTCTGGGTTATGGGCCCAGCACGCTTCCGCTGCGCCACTCTGCTCCGCCTCACCCCAGATGGGACTCGAACCCACAATCCCTGGCTTAGGAGGCCAGTGCCTTATCCATTAGGCCACTGGGGCTTACCAGCTGCGCTCCATCAGAGCCTTTGCTCCACTGGTATCAAAGGAATGTTTTAAATGTCGGGATAGCCGGACAAAGCCACTGTGTTGAATTTTCGGGTCTCGGGCCCTGAGCCGGCAGAAAGCACTCCAGACTGACTGTGGCAGGTGAGCATGGCTATATTTCCTGATTTGAAATGTTTCCATGTCAGAAGATCGTTTGAAGAGATGTTTGCATTTTACACGACAGTGTAAAGTGACGGGAAGATCAAGACTAAGTGAAGTGAACGTGTATATAAACGTGGAAGTGGCTACAGGTTCCCCACTCGGAAGCCCCCTCCACTCGCCGTTCTCAGCGCTGGCCCAGACTCTGAGGGAAATGGCGCGCGTCAACGCGCAGGAGAGGCCTCTAAAAACTCTGCCTAGCAGAGGATGGTTTCGATCCATCGACCTCTGGGTTATGGGCCCAGCACGCTTCCGCTGCGCCACTCTGCTCTGCCTCAGTTCTCATTGCCTGCTCATTTCCATTAGCTCCAGTGCTCTCATTGCAGTTTGACTGGATTGCAAGGCAGATTTGAGAAAATGCAGATGAGATGATCAGGACAAGTCAAAGGAGGTGCGTAGTCGGATACGGAAATGGCTGCACGTTCCCCAGTGAAAGCCTGCCGGTCGTAGTTTTCATTCCCGTGTCAGGCTGTGGGTTGTGAAAGGCAAAATGTGTGCGGCTCTCCTATCGTGGCACCTAAAGGGTTAGCCTAGCAGAGGATGGTTTCGATCCATCGACCTCTGGGTTATGGGCCCAGCACGCTTCCGCTGCACCACTCTGCTCCGCCTCACCCCAGATGGGACTCGAACCCACAATCCCTGGCTTAGGAGGCCAGTGCCTTATCCATTAGGCCACTGGGGCTTACCAGCTGCGCTCCATCAGAGCCTTTGCTCCACTGGTATCAAAGGAATGTTTTAAATGTCGGGATAGCCGGACAAAGCCACTGTGTTGAATTTTCGGGTCTCGGGCCCTGAGCCGGCAGAAAGCACTCCAGACTGACTGTGGCAGGTGAGCATGGCTATATTTCCTGATTTGAAATGTTTCCATGTCAGAAGATCGTTTGAAGAGATGTTTGCATTTTACACGACAGTGTAAAGTGACGGGAAGATCAAGACTAAGTGAAGTGAACGTGTATATAAACGTGGAAGTGGCTACAGGTTCCCCACTCGGAAGCCCCCTCCACTCGCCGTTCTCAGCGCTGGCCCAGACTCTGAGGGAAATGGCGCGCGTCAACGCGCAGGAGAGGCCTCTAAAAACTTGGCCTAGCAGAGGATGGTTTCGATCCATCGACCTCTGGGTTATGGGCCCAGCACGCTTCCGCTGCGCCACTCTGCTCTGCCTCAGTTCTCATTGCCTGCTCATTTCCATTAGCTCCAGTGCTCTCATTGCAGTTTGACTGGATTGCAAGGCAGATTTGAGAAAATGCAGATTTGATGATCAGGACAAGTCAAAGGAGGTGCGTAGTCGGATACGGAAATGGCTGCACGTTCCCCAGTGAAAGCCTGCCGGTCGTAGTTTTCATTCCCGTGTCAGGCTGTGGGTTGTGAAAGGCAAAATGTGTGCGGCTCTCCTATCGTGGCACCTAAAGGGTTAGCCTAGCAGAGGATGGTTTCGATCCATCGACCTCTGGGTTATGGGCCCAGCACGCTTCCGCTGCGCCACTCTGCTCCGCCTCACCCCAGATGGGACTCGAACCCACAATCCCTGGCTTAGGAGGCCAGTGCCTTATCCATTAGGCCACTGGGGCTTACCAGCTGCGCTCCATCAGAGCCTTTGCTCCACTGGTATCAAAGGAATGTTTTAAATGTCGGGATAGCCGGACAAAGCCACTGTGTTGAATTTTCGGGTCTCGGGCCCTGAGCCGGCAGAAAGCACTCCAGACTGACTGTGGCAGGTGAGCATGGCTATATTTCCTGATTTGAAATGTTTCCATGTCAGAAGATCGTTTGAAGAGATGTTTGCATTTTACACGACAGTGTAAAGTGACGGGAAGATCAAGACTAAGTGAAGTGAACGTGTATATAAACGTGGAAGTGGCTACAGGTTCCCCACTCGGAAGCCCCCTCCACTCGCCGTTCTCAGCGCTGGCCCAGACTCTGAGGGAAATGGCGCGCATCAACGCGCAGGAGAGGCCTCTAAAAACTCTGCCTAGCAGAGGATGGTTTCGATCCATCGACCTCTGGGTTATGGGCCCAGCACGCTTCCGCTGCGCCACTCTGCTCTGCCTCAGTTCTCATTGCCTGCTCATTTCCATTAGCTCCAGTGCTCTCATTGCAGTTTGACTGGATTGCAAGGCAGATTTGAGAAAATGCAGATGAGATGATCAGGACAAGTCAAAGGAGGTGCGTAGTCGGATACGGAAATGGCTGCACGTTCCCCAGTGAAAGCCTGCCGGTCGTAGTTTTCATTCCCGTGTCAGGCTGTGGGTTGTGAAAGGCAAAATGTGTGCGGCTCTCCTATCGTGGCACCTAAAGGGTTAGCCCAGCAGAGGATGGTTTCTATCCATCGACCTCTGGGTTATGGGCCCAGCACGCTTCCGCTGCGCCACTCTGCTCCGCCTCACCCCAGATGGGACTCGAACCCACAATCCCTGGCTTAGGAGGCCAGTGCCTTATCCATTAGGCCACTGGGGCTTACCAGCTGCGCTCCATCAGAGCCTTTGCTCCACTGGTATCAAAGGAATGTTTTAAATGTCGGGATAGCCGGACAAAGCCACTGTGTTGAATTTTCGGGTCTCGGGCCCTGAGCCGGCAGAAAGCACTCCAGACTGACTGTGGCAGGTGAGCATGGCTATATTTCCTGATTTGAAATGTTTCCATGTCAGAAGATCGTTTGAAGAGATGTTTGCATTTTACACGACAGTGTAAAGTGACGGGAAGATCAAGACTAAGTGAAGTGAACGTGTATATAAACGTGGAAGTGGCTACAGGTTCCCCACTCGGAAGCCCCCTCCACTCGCCGTTCTCAGCGCTGGCCCAGACTCTGAGGGAAATGGCGCGCGTCAACGCGCAGGAGAGGCCTCTAAAAACTCTGCCTAGCAGAGGATGGTTTCGATCCATCGACCTCTGGGTTATGGGCCCAGCACGCTTCCGCTGCGCCACTCTGCTCTGCCTCAGTTCTCATTGCCTGCTCATTTCCATTAGCTCCAGTGCTCTCATTGCAGTTTGACTGGATTGCAAGGCAGATTTGAGAAAATGCAGATGAGATGATCAGGACAAGTCAAAGGAGGTGCGTAGTCGGATACGGAAATGGCTGCACGTTCCCCAGTGAAAGCCTGCCGGTCGTAGTTTTCATTCCCGTGTCAGGCTGTGGGTTGTGAAAGGCAAAATGTGTGCGGCTCTCCTATCGTGGCACCTAAAGGGTTAGCCTAGCAGAGGATGGTTTTGATCCATCGACCTCTGGGTTATGGGCCCAGCACGCTTCCGCTGCGCCACTCTGCTCCGCCTCAACCCAGATGGGACTCGAACCCACAATCCCTGGCTTAGGAGGCCAGTGCCTTATCCATTAGGCCACTGGGGCTTACCAGCTGCGCTCCATCAGAGCCTTTGCTCCACTGGTATCAAAGGAATGTTTTAAATGTCGGGATAGCCGGACAAAGCCACTGTGTTGAATTTTCGGGTCTCGGGCCCTGAGCCGGCAGAAAGCACTCCAGACTGACTGTGGCAGGTGAGCATGGCTATATTTCCTGATTTGAAATGTTTCCATGTCAGAAGATCGTTTGAAGAGATGTTTGCATTTTACACGACAGTGTAAAGTGACGGGAAGATCAAGACTAAGTGAAGTGAACGTGTATATAAACGTGGAAGTGGCTACAGGTTCCCCACTCGGAAGCCCCCTCCACTCGCCGTTCTCAGCGCTGGCCCAGACTCTGAGGGAAATGGCGCGCGTCAACGCGCAGGAGAGGCCTCTAAAAACTTGGCCTAGCAGAGGATGGTTTCGATCCATCGACCTCTGGGTTATGGGCCCAGCACGCTTCCGCTGCGCCACTCTGCTCTGCCTCAGTTCTCATTGCCTGCTCATTTCCATTAGCTCCAGTGCTCTCATTGCAGTTTGACTGGATTGCAAGGCAGATTTGAGAAAATGCAGATGAGATGATCAGGACAAGTCAAAGGAGGTGCGTAGTCGGATACGGAAATGGCTGCACGTTCCCCAGTGAAAGCCTGCCGGTCGTAGTTTTCATTCCCGTGTCAGGCTGTGGGTTGTGAAAGGCAAAATGTGTGCGGCTCTCCTATCGTGGCACCTAAAGGGTTAGCCTAGCAGAGGATGGTTTCGATCCATCGACCTCTGGGTTATGGGCCCAGCACGCTTCCGCTGCGCCACTCTGCTCCGCCTCACCCCAGATGGGACTCGAACCCACAATCCCTGGCTTAGGAGGCCAGTGCCTTATCCATTAGGCCACTGGGGCTTACCAGCTACGCTCCATCAGAGCCTTTGCTCCACTGGTATCAAAGGAATGTTTTAAATGTCGGGATAGCCGGACAAAGCCACTGTGTTGAATTTTCGGGTCTCGGGCCCTGAGCCGGCAGAAAGCACTCCAGACTGACTGTGGCAGGTGAGCATGGCTATATTTCCTGATTTGAAATGTTTCCATGTCAGAAGATCGTTTGAAGAGATGTTTGCATTTTACACGACAGTGTAAAGTGACGGGAAGATCAAGACTAAGTGAAGTGAACGTGTATATAAACGTGGAAGTGGCTACAGGTTCCCCACTCGGAAGCCCCCTCCACTCGCCGTTCTCAGCGCTGGCCCAGACTCTGAGGGAAATGGCGCGCGTCAACGCGCAGGAGAGGCCTCTAAAAACTCTGCCTAGCAGAGGATGGTTTCGATCCATCGACCTCTGGGTTATGGGCCCAGCACGCTTCCGCTGCGCCACTCTGCTCTGCCTCAGTTCTCATTGCCTGCTCATTTCCATTAGCTCCAGTGCTCTCATTGCAGTTTGACTGGATTGCAAGGCAGATTTGAGAAAATGCAGATGAGATGATCAGGACAAGTCAAAGGAGGTGCGTAGTCGGATACGGAAATGGCTGCACGTTCCCCAGTGAAAGCCTGCCGGTCGTAGTTTTCATTCCCGTGTCAGGCTGTGGGTTGTGAAAGGCAAAATGTGTGCGGCTCTCCTATCGTGGCACCTAAAGGGTTAGCCTAGCAGAGGATGGTTTCGATCCATCGACCTCTGGGTTATGGGCCCAGCACGCTTCCGCTGCGCCACTCTGCTCCGCCTCACCCCAGACGGGACTCGAACCCACAATCCCTGGCTTAGGAGGCCAGTGCCTTATCCATTAGGCCACTGGGGCTTACCAGCTGCGCTCCATCAGAGCCTTTGCTCCACTGGTATCAAAGGAATGTTTTAAATGTCGGGATAGCCGGACAAAGCCACTGTGTTGAATTTTCGGGTCTCGGGCCCTGAGCCGGCAGAAAGCACTCCAGACTGACTGTGGCAGGTGAGCATGGCTATATTTCCTGATTTGAAATGTTTCCATGTCAGAAGATCGTTTGAAGAGATGTTTGCATTTTACACGACAGTGTAAAGTGACGGGAAGATCAAGACTAAGTGAAGTGAACGTGTATATAAACGTGGAAGTGGCTACAGGTTCCCCACTCGGAAGCCCCCTCCACTCGCCGTTCTCAGCGCTGGCCCAGACTCTGAGGGAAATGGCGCGCGTCAACGCGCAGGAGAGGCCTCTAAAAACTCAGCCTAGCAGAGGATGGTTTCGATCCATCGACCTCTGGGTTATGGGCCCAGCACGCTTCCGCTGCGCCACTCTGCTCTGCCTCAGTTCTCATTGCCTGCTCATTTCCATTAGCTCCAGTGCTCTCATTGCAGTTTGACTGGATTGCAAGGCAGATTTGAGAAAATGCAGATGAGATGATCAGGACAAGTCAAAGGAGGTGCGTAGTCGGATACGGAAATGGCTGCACGTTCCCCAGTGAAAGCCTGCCGGTCGTAGTTTTCATTCCCGTGTCAGGCTGTGGGTTGTGAAAGGCAAAATGTGTGCGGCTCTCCTATCGTGGCACCTAAAGGGTTAGCCTAGCAGAGGATGGTTTCGATCCATCGACCTCTGGGTTATGGGCCCAGCACGCTTCCGCTGCGCCACTCTGCTCCGCCTCACCCCAGATGGGACTCGAACCCACAATCCCTGGCTTAGGAGGCCAGTGCCTTATCCATTAGGCCACTGGGGCTTACCAGCTGCGCTCCATCAGAGCCTTTGCTCCACTGGTATCAAAGGAATGTTTTAAATGTCGGGATAGCCGGACAAAGCCACTGTGTTGAATTTTCGGGTCTCGGGCCCTGAGCCGGCAGAAAGCACTCCAGACTGACTGTGGCAGGTGAGCATGGCTATATTTCCTGATTTGAAATGTTTCCATGTCAGAAGATCGTTTGAAGAGATGTTTGCATTTTACACGACAGTGTAAAGTGACGGGAAGATCAAGACTAAGTGAAGTGAACGTGTATATAAACGTGGAAGTGGCTACAGGTTCCCCACTCGGAAGCCCCCTCCACTCGCCATTCTCAGCGCTGGCCCAGACTCTGAGGGAAATGGCGCGCGTCAACGCGCAGGAGAGGCCTCTAAAAACTCGGCCTAGCAGAGGATGGTTTCGATCCATCGACCTCTGGGTTATGGGCCCAGCACGCTTCCGCTGCGCCACTCTGCTCTGCCTCAGTTCTCATTGCCTGCTCATTTCCATTAGCTCCAGTGCTCTCATTGCAGTTTGACTGGATTGCAAGGCAGATTTGAGAAAATGCAGATGAGATGATCAGGACAAGTCAAAGGAGGTGCGTAGTCGGATACGGAAATGGCTGCACGTTCCCCAGTGAAAGCCTGCCGGTCGTAGTTTTCATTCCCGTGTCAGGCTGTGGGTTGTGAAAGGCAAAATGTGTGCGGCTCTCCTATCGTGGCACCTAAAGGGTTAGCCTAGCAGAGGATGGTTTCGATCCATCGACCTCTGGGTTATGGGCCCAGCACGCTTCCGCTGCGCCACTCTGCTCCGCCTCACCCCAGATGGGACTCGAACCCACAATCCCTGGCTTAGGAGGCCAGTGCCTTATCCATTAGGCCACTGGGGCTTACCAGCTGCGCTCCATCAGAGCCTTTGCTCCACTGGTATCAAAGGAATGTTTTAAATGTCGGGATATCCGGACAAAGCCACTGTGTTGAATTTTCGGGTCTCGGGCCCTGAGCCGGCAGAAAGCACTCCAGACTGACTGTGGCAGGTGAGCATGGCTATATTTCCTGATTTGAAATGTTTCCATGTCAGAAGATCGTTTGAAGAGATGTTTGCATTTTACACGACAGTGTAAAGTGACGGGAAGATCAAGACTAAGTGAAGTGAACGTGTATATAAACGTGGAAGTGGCTACAGGTTCCCCACTCGGAAGCCCCCTCCACTCGCCGTTCTCAGCGCTGGCCCAGACTCTGAGGGAAATGGCGCGCATCAACGCGCAGGAGAGGCCTCTAAAAACTCTGCCTAGCAGAGGATGGTTTCGATCCATCGACCTCTGGGTTATGGGCCCAGCACGCTTCCGCTGCGCCACTCTGCTCTGCCTCAGTTCTCATTGCCTGCTCATTTCCATTAGCTCCAGTGCTCTCATTGCAGTTTGACTGGATTGCAAGGCAGATTTGAGAAAATGCAGATGAGATGATCAGGACAAGTCAAAGGAGGTGCGTAGTCGGATACGGAAATGGCTGCACGTTCCCCAGTGAAAGCCTGCCGGTCGTAGTTTTCATTCCCGTGTCAGGCTGTGGGTTGTGAAAGGCAAAATGTGTGCGGCTCTCCTATCGTGGCACCTAAAGGGTTAGCCTAGCAGAGGATGGTTTCTATCCATCGACCTCTGGGTTATGGGCCCAGCACGCTTCCGCTGCGCCACTCTGCTCCGCCTCACCCCAGATGGGACTCGAACCCACAATCCCTGGCTTAGGAGGCCAGTGCCTTATCCATTAGGCCACTGGGGCTTACCAGCTGCGCTCCATCAGAGCCTTTGCTCCACTGGTATCAAAGGAATGTTTTAAATGTCGGGATAGCCGGACAAAGCCACTGTGTTGAATTTTCGGGTCTCGGGCCCTGAGCCGGCAGAAAGCACTCCAGACTGACTGTGGCAGGTGAGCATGGCTATATTTCCTGATTTGAAATGTTTCCATGTCAGAAGATCGTTTGAAGAGATGTTTGCATTTTACACGACAGTGTAAAGTGACGGGAAGATCAAGACTAAGTGAAGTGAACGTGTATATAAACGTGGAAGTGGCTACAGGTTCCCCACTCGGAAGCCCCCTCCACTCGCCGTTCTCAGCGCTGGCCCAGACTCTGAGGGAAATGGCGCGCGTCAACGCGTAGGAGAGGCCTCTAAAAACTCGGCCTAGCAGAGGATGGTTTCGATCCATCGACCTCTGGGTTATGGGCCCAGCACGCTTCCGCTGCGCCACTCTGCTCTGCCTCAGTTCTCATTGCCTGCTCATTTCCATTAGCTCCAGTGCTCTCATTGCAGTTTGACTGGATTGCAAGGCAGATTTGAGAAAATGCAGATGAGATGATCAGGACAAGTCAAAGGAGGTGCGTAGTCGGATACGGAAATGGCTGCACGTTCCCCAGTGAAAGCCTGCCGGTCGTAGTTTTCATTCCCGTGTCAGGCTGTGGGTTGTGAAAGGCAAAATGTGTGCGGCTCTCCTATCGTGGCACCTAAAGGGTTAGCCTAGCAGAGGATGGTTTCGATCCATCGACCTCTGGGTTATGGGCCCAGCACGCTTCCGCTGCGCCACTCTGCTCCGCCTCACCCCAGATGGGACTCGAACCCACAATCCCTGGCTTAGGAGGCCAGTGCCTTATCCATTAGGCCACTGGGGCTTACCAGCTGCGCTCCATCAGAGCCTTTGCTCCACTGGTATCAAAGGAATGTTTTAAATGTCGGGATAGCCGGACAAAGCCACTGTGTTGAATTTTCGGGTCTCGGGCCCTGAGCCGGCAGAAAGCACTCCAGACTGACTGTGGCAGGTGAGCATGGCTATATTTCCTGATTTGAAATGTTTCCATGTCAGAAGATCGTTTGAAGAGATGTTTGCATTTTACACGACAGTGTAAAGTGACGGGAAGATCAAGACTAAGTGAAGTGAACGTGTATATAAACGTGGAAGTGGCTACAGGTTCCCCACTCGGAAGCCCCCTCCACTCGCCGTTCTCAGCGCTGGCCCAGACTCTGAGGGAAATGGCGCGCGTCAACGCGCAGGAGAGGCCTCTAAAAACTCTGCCTAGCAGAGGATGGTTTCGATCCATCGACCTCTGGGTTATGGGCCCAGCACGCTTCCGCTGCGCCACTCTGCTCTGCCTCAGCTCTCATTGCCTGCTCATTTCCATTAGCTCCAGTGCTCTCATTGCAGTTTGACTGGATTGCAAGGCAGATTTGAGAAAATGCAGATGAGATGATCAGGACAAGTCAAAGGAGGTGCATAGTCGGATACGGAAATGGCTGCACGTTCCCCAGTGAAAGCCTGCCGGTCGTAGTTTTCATTCCCGTGTCAGGCTGTGGGTTGTGAAAGGCAAAATGTGTGCGGCTCTCCTATCGTGGCACCTAAAGGGTTAGCCTAGCAGAGGATGGTTTCGATCCATCGACCTCTGGGTTATGGGCCCAGCACGCTTCCGCTGCGCCACTCTGCTCCGCCTCACCCCAGATGGGACTCAAACCCACAATCCCTGGCTTAGGAGGCCAGTGCCTTATCCATTAGGCCACTGGGGCTTACCAGCTGCGCTCCATCAGAGCCTTTGCTCCACTGGTATCAAAGGAATGTTTTAAATGTCGGGATAGCCGGACAAAGCCACTGTGTTGAATTTTCGGGTCTCGGGCCCTGAGCCGGCAGAAAGCACTCCAGACTGACTGTGGCAGGTGAGCATGGCTATATTTCCTGATTTGAAATGTTTCCATGTCAGAAGATCGTTTGAAGAGATGTTTGCATTTTACACGACAGTGTAAAGTGACGGGAAGATCAAGACTAAGTGAAGTGAACGTGTATATAAACGTGGAAGTGGCTACAGGTTCCCCACTCGGAAGCCCCCTCCACTCGCCGTTCTCAGCGCTGGCCCAGACTCTGAGGGAAATGGCGCGCGTCAACGCGTAGGAGAGGCCTCTAAAAACTCGGCCTAGCAGAGGATGGTTTCGATCCATCGACCTCTGGGTTATGGGCCCAGCACGCTTCCGCTGCGCCACTCTGCTCTGCCTCAGTTCTCATTGCCTGCTCATTTCCATTAGCTCCAGTGCTCTCATTGCAGTTTGACTGGATTGCAAGGCAGATTTGAGAAAATGCAGATGAGATGATCAGGACAAGTCAAAGGAGGTGCGTAGTCGGATACGGAAATGGCTGCACGTTCCCCAGTGAAAGCCTGCCGGTCGTAGTTTTCATTCCCGTGTCAGGCTGTGGGTTGTGAAAGGCAAAATGTGTGCGGCTCTCCTATCGTGGCACCTAAAGGGTTAGCCTAGCAGAGGATGGTTTCGATCCATCGACCTCTGGGTTATGGGCCCAGCACGCTTCCGCTGCGCCACTCTGCTCCGCCTCACCCCAGATGGGACTCGAACCCACAATCCCTGGCTTAGGAGGCCAGTGCCTTATCCATTAGGCCACTGGGGCTTACCAGCTGCGCTCCATCAGAGCCTTTGCTCCACTGGTATCAAAGGAATGTTTTAAATGTCGGGATAGCCGGACAAAGCCACTGTGTTGAATTTTCGGGTCTCGGGCCCTGAGCCGGCAGAAAGCACTCCAGACTGACTGTGGCAGGTGAGCATGGCTATATTTCCTGATTTGAAATGTTTCCATGTCAGAAGATCGTTTGAAGAGATGTTTGCATTTTACACGACAGTGTAAAGTGACGGGAAGATCAAGACTAAGTGAAGTGAACGTGTATATAAACGTGGAAGTGGCTACAGGTTCCCCACTCGGAAGCCCCCTCCACTCGCCGTTCTCAGCGCTGGCCCAGACTCTGAGGGAAATGGCGCGCGTCAACGCGCAGGAGAGGCCTCTAAAAACTCGGCCTAGCAGAGGATGGTTTCGATCCATCGACCTCTGGGTTATGGGCCCAGCACGCTTCCGCTGCGCCACTCTGCTCTGCCTCAGTTCTCATTGCCTGCTCATTTCCATTAGCTCCAGTGCTCTCATTGCAGTTTGACTGGATTGCAAGGCAGATTTGAGAAAATGCAGATGAGATGATCAGGACAAGTCAAAGGAGGTGCGTAGTCGGATACGGAAATGGCTGCACGTTCCCCAGTGAAAGCCTGCCGGTCGTAGTTTTCATTCCCGTGTCAGGCTGTGGGTTGTGAAAGGCAAAATGTGTGCGGCTCTCCTATCGTGGCACCTAAAGGGTTAGCCTAGCAGAGGATGGTTTCGATCCATCGACCTCTGGGTTATGGGCCCAGCACGCTTCCGCTGCGCCACTCTGCTCCGCCTCACCCCAGACGGGACTCGAACCCACAATCCCTGGCTTAGGAGGCCAGTGCCTTATCCATTAGGCCCCTGGGGCTTACCAGCTGCGCTCCATCAGAGCCTTTGCTCCACTGGTATCAAAGGAATGTTTTAAATGTCGGGATAGCCGGACAAAGCCACTGTGTTGAATTTTCGGGTCTCGGGCCCTGAGCCGGCAGAAAGCACTCCAGACTGACTGTGGCAGGTGAGCATGGCTATATTTCCTGATTTGAAATGTTTCCATGTCAGAAGATCGTTTGAAGAGATGTTTGCATTTTACACGACAGTGTAAAGTGACGGGAAGATCAAGACTAAGTGAAGTGAACGTGTATATAAACGTGGAAGTGGCTACAGGTTCCCCACTCGGAAGCCCCCTCCACTCGCCGTTCTCAGCGCTGGCCCAGACTCTGAGGGAAATGGCGCGCGTCAACGCGCAGGAGAGGCCTCTAAAAACTCTGCCTAGCAGAGGATGGTTTCGATCCATCGACCTCTGGGTTATGGGCCCAGCACGCTTCCGCTGCGCCACTCTGCTCTGCCTCAGTTCTCATTGCCTGCTCATTTCCATTAGCTCCAGTGCTCTCATTGCAGTTTGACTGGATTGCAAGGCAGATTTGAGAAAATGCAGATGAGATGATCAGGACAAGTCAAAGGAGGTGCGTAGTCGGATACGGAAATGGCTGCACGTTCCCCAGTGAAAGCCTGCCGGTCGTAGTTTTCATTCCCGTGTCAGGCTGTGGGTTGTGAAAGGCAAAATGTGTGCGGCTCTCCTATCGTGGCACCTAAAGGGTTAGCCTAGCAGAGGATGGTTTTGATCCATCGACCTCTGGGTTATGGGCCCAGCACGCTTCCGCTGCGCCACTCTGCTCCGCCTCAACCCAGATGGGACTCGAACCCACAATCCCTGGCTTAGGAGGCCAGTGCCTTATCCATTAGGCCACTGGGGCTTACCAGCTGCGCTCCATCAGAGCCTTTGCTCCACTGGTATCAAAGGAATGTTTTAAATGTCGGGATAGCCGGACAAAGCCACTGTGTTGAATTTTCGGGTCTCGGGCCCTGAGCCGGCAGAAAGCACTCCAGACTGACTGTGGCAGGTGAGCATGGCTATATTTCCTGATTTGAAATGTTTCCATGTCAGAAGATCGTTTGAAGAGATGTTTGCATTTTACACGACAGTGTAAAGTGACGGGAAGATCAAGACTAAGTGAAGTGAACGTGTATATAAACGTGGAAGTGGCTACAGGTTCCCCACTCGGAAGCCCCCTCCACTCGCCGTTCTCAGCGCTGGCCCAGACTCTGAGGGAAATGGCGCGCGTCAACGCGCAGGAGAGGCCTCTAAAAACTTGGCCTAGCAGAGGATGGTTTCGATCCATCGACCTCTGGGTTATGGGCCCAGCACGCTTCCGCTGCGCCACTCTGCTCTGCCTCAGTTCTCATTGCCTGCTCATTTCCATTAGCTCCAGTGCTCTCATTGCAGTTTGACTGGATTGCAAGGCAGATTTGAGAAAATGCAGATGAGATGATCAGGACAAGTCAAAGGAGGTGCGTAGTCGGATACGGAAATGGCTGCACGTTCCCCAGTGAAAGCCTGCCGGTCGTAGTTTTCATTCCCGTGTCAGGCTGTGGGTTGTGAAAGGCAAAATGTGTGCGGCTCTCCTATCGTGGCACCTAAAGGGTTAGCCTAGCAGAGGATGGTTTCGATCCATCGACCTCTGGGTTATGGGCCCAGCACGCTTCCGCTGCGCCACTCTGCTCCGCCTCACCCCAGATGGGACTCGAACCCACAATCCCTGGCTTAGGAGGCCAGTGCCTTATCCATTAGGCCACTGGGGCTTACCAGCTACGCTCCATCAGAGCCTTTGCTCCACTGGTATCAAAGGAATGTTTTAAATGTCGGGATAGCCGGACAAAGCCACTGTGTTGAATTTTCGGGTCTCGGGCCCTGAGCCGGCAGAAAGCACTCCAGACTGACTGTGGCAGGTGAGCATGGCTATATTTCCTGATTTGAAATGTTTCCATGTCAGAAGATCGTTTGAAGAGATGTTTGCATTTTACACGACAGTGTAAAGTGACGGGAAGATCAAGACTAAGTGAAGTGAACGTGTATATAAACGTGGAAGTGGCTACAGGTTCCCCACTCGGAAGCCCCCTCCACTCGCCGTTCTCAGCGCTGGCCCAGACTCTGAGGGAAATGGCGCGCGTCAACGCGCAGGAGAGGCCTCTAAAAACTCTGCCTAGCAGAGGATGGTTTCGATCCATCGACCTCTGGGTTATGGGCCCAGCACGCTTCCGCTGCGCCACTCTGCTCTGCCTCAGTTCTCATTGCCTGCTCATTTCCATTAGCTCCAGTGCTCTCATTGCAGTTTGACTGGATTGCAAGGCAGATTTGAGAAAATGCAGATGAGATGATCAGGACAAGTCAAAGGAGGTGCGTAGTCGGATACGGAAATGGCTGCACGTTCCCCAGTGAAAGCCTGCCGGTCGTAGTTTTCATTCCCGTGTCAGGCTGTGGGTTGTGAAAGGCAAAATGTGTGCGGCTCTCCTATCGTGGCACCTAAAGGGTTAGCCTAGCAGAGGATGGTTTCGATCCATCGACCTCTGGGTTATGGGCCCAGCACGCTTCCGCTGCGCCACTCTGCTCCGCCTCACCCCAGACGGGACTCGAACCCACAATCCCTGGCTTAGGAGGCCAGTGCCTTATCCATTAGGCCACTGGGGCTTACCAGCTGCGCTCCATCAGAGCCTTTGCTCCACTGGTATCAAAGGAATGTTTTAAATGTCGGGATAGCCGGACAAAGCCACTGTGTTGAATTTTCGGGTCTCGGGCCCTGAGCCGGCAGAAAGCACTCCAGACTGACTGTGGCAGGTGAGCATGGCTATATTTCCTGATTTGAAATGTTTCCATGTCAGAAGATCGTTTGAAGAGATGTTTGCATTTTACACGACAGTGTAAAGTGACGGGAAGATCAAGACTAAGTGAAGTGAACGTGTATATAAACGTGGAAGTGGCTACAGGTTCCCCACTCGGAAGCCCCCTCCACTCGCCGTTCTCAGCGCTGGCCCAGACTCTGAGGGAAATGGCGCGCGTCAACGCGCAGGAGAGGCCTCTAAAAACTCAGCCTAGCAGAGGATGGTTTCGATCCATCGACCTCTGGGTTATGGGCCCAGCACGCTTCCGCTGCGCCACTCTGCTCTGCCTCAGTTCTCATTGCCTGCTCATTTCCATTAGCTCCAGTGCTCTCATTGCAGTTTGACTGGATTGCAAGGCAGATTTGAGAAAATGCAGATGAGATGATCAGGACAAGTCAAAGGAGGTGCGTAGTCGGATACGGAAATGGCTGCACGTTCCCCAGTGAAAGCCTGCCGGTCGTAGTTTTCATTCCCGTGTCAGGCTGTGGGTTGTGAAAGGCAAAATGTGTGCGGCTCTCCTATCGTGGCACCTAAAGGGTTAGCCTAGCAGAGGATGGTTTCGATCCATCGACCTCTGGGTTATGGGCCCAGCACGCTTCCGCTGCGCCACTCTGCTCCGCCTCACCCCAGATGGGACTCGAACCCACAATCCCTGGCTTAGGAGGCCAGTGCCTTATCCATTAGGCCACTGGGGCTTACCAGCTGCGCTCCATCAGAGCCTTTGCTCCACTGGTATCAAAGGAATGTTTTAAATGTCGGGATAGCCGGACAAAGCCACTGTGTTGAATTTTCGGGTCTCGGGCCCTGAGCCGGCAGAAAGCACTCCAGACTGACTGTGGCAGGTGAGCATGGCTATATTTCCTGATTTGAAATGTTTCCATGTCAGAAGATCGTTTGAAGAGATGTTTGCATTTTACACGACAGTGTAAAGTGACGGGAAGATCAAGACTAAGTGAAGTGAACGTGTATATAAACGTGGAAGTGGCTACAGGTTCCCCACTCGGAAGCCCCCTCCACTCGCCGTTCTCAGCGCTGGCCCAGACTCTGAGGGAAATGGCGCGCATCAACGCGCAGGAGAGGCCTCTAAAAACTCTGCCTAGCAGAGGATGGTTTCGATCCATCGACCTCTGGGTTATGGGCCCAGCACGCTTCCGCTGCGCCACTCTGCTCTGCCTCAGTTCTCATTGCCTGCTCATTTCCATTAGCTCCAGTGCTCTCATTGCAGTTTGACTGGATTGCAAGGCAGATTTGAGAAAATGCAGATGAGATGATCAGGACAAGTCAAAGGAGGTGCGTAGTCGGATACGGAAATGGCTGCACGTTCCCCAGTGAAAGCCTGCCGGTCGTAGTTTTCATTCCCGTGTCAGGCTGTGGGTTGTGAAAGGCAAAATGTGTGCGGCTCTCCTATCGTGGCACCTAAAGGGTTAGCCTAGCAGAGGATGGTTTCTATCCATCGACCTCTGGGTTATGGGCCCAGCACGCTTCCGCTGCGCCACTCTGCTCCGCCTCACCCCAGATGGGACTCGAACCCACAATCCCTGGCTTAGGAGGCCAGTGCCTTATCCATTAGGCCACTGGGGCTTACCAGCTGCGCTCCATCAGAGCCTTTGCTCCACTGGTATCAAAGGAATGTTTTAAATGTCGGGATAGCCGGACAAAGCCACTGTGTTGAATTTTCGGGTCTCGGGCCCTGAGCCGGCAGAAAGCACTCCAGACTGACTGTGGCAGGTGAGCATGGCTATATTTCCTGATTTGAAATGTTTACATGTCAGAAGATCGTTTGAAGAGATGTTTGCATTTTACACGACAGTGTAAAGTGACGGGAAGATCAAGACTAAGTGAAGTGAACGTGTACATAAACGTGGAAGTGGCTACAGGTTCCCCACTCGGAAGCCCCCTCCACTCGCCGTTCTCAGCGCTGGCCCAGACTCTGAGGGAAATGGCGCGCGTCAACGCGCAGGAGAGGCCTCTAAAAACTCGGCCTAGCAGAGGATGGTTTCGATCCATCGACCTCTGGGTTATGGGCCCAGCACGCTTCCGCTGCGCCACTCTGCTCTGCCTCAGTTCTCATTGCCTGCTCATTTCCATTAGCTCCAGTGCTCTCATTGCAGTTTGACTGGATTGCAAGGCAGATTTGAGAAAATGCAGATGAGATGATCAGGACAAGTCAAAGGAGGTGCGTAGTCGGATACGGAAATGGCTGCACGTTCCCCAGTGAAAGCCTGCCGGTCGTAGTTTTCATTCCCGTGTCAGGCTGTGGGTTGTGAAAGGCAAAATGTGTGCGGCTCTCCTATCGTGGCACCTAAAGGGTTAGCCTAGCAGAGGATGGTTTCGATCCATCGACCTCTGGGTTATGGGCCCAGCACGCTTCCGCTGCGCCACTCTGCTCCGCCTCACCCCAGATGGGACTCGAACCCACAATCCCTGGCTTAGGAGGCCAGTGCCTTATCCATTAGGCCACTGGGGCTTACCAGCTGCGCTCCATCAGAGCCTTTGCTCCACTGGTATCAAAGGAATGTTTTAAATGTCGGGATAGCCGGACAAAGCCACTGTGTTGAATTTTCGGGTCTCGGGCCCTGAGCCGGCAGAAAGCACTCCAGACTGACTGTGGCAGGTGAGCATGGCTATATTTCCTGATTTGAAATGTTTCCATGTCAGAAGATCGTTTGAAGAGATGTTTGCATTTTACACGACAGTGTAAAGTGACGGGAAGATCAAGACTAAGTGAAGTGAACGTGTATATAAACGTGGAAGTGGCTACAGGTTCCCCACTCGGAAGCCCCCTCCACTCGCCGTTCTCAGCGCTGGCCCAGACTCTGAGGGAAATGGCGCGCATCAACGCGCAGGAGAGGCCTCTAAAAACTCTGCCTAGCAGAGGATGGTTTCGATCCATCGACCTCTGGGTTATGGGCCCAGCACGCTTCCGCTGCGCCACTCTGCTCTGCCTCAGTTCTCATTGCCTGCTCATTTCCATTAGCTCCAGTGCTCTCATTGCAGTTTGACTGGATTGCAAGGCAGATTTGAGAAAATGCAGATGAGATGATCAGGACAAGTCAAAGGAGGTGCGTAGTCGGATACGGAAATGGCTGCACGTTCCCCAGTGAAAGCCTGCCGGTCGTAGTTTTCATTCCCGTGTCAGGCTGTGGGTTGTGAAAGGCAAAATGTGTGCGGCTCTCCTATCGTGGCACCTAAAGGGTTAGCCTAGCAGAGGATGGTTTCTATCCATCGACCTCTGGGTTATGGGCCCAGCACGCTTCCGCTGCGCCACTCTGCTCCGCCTCACCCCAGATGGGACTCGAACCCACAATCCCTGGCTTAGGAGGCCAGTGCCTTATCCATTAGGCCACTGGGGCTTACCAGCTGCGCTCCATCAGAGCCTTTGCTCCACTGGTATCAAAGGAATGTTTTAAATGTCGGGATAGCCGGACAAAGCCACTGTGTTGAATTTTCGGGTCTCGGGCCCTGAGCCGGCAGAAAGCACTCCAGACTGACTGTGGCAGGTGAGCATGGCTATATTTCCTGATTTGAAATGTTTCCATGTCAGAAGATCGTTTGAAGAGATGTTTGCATTTTACACGACAGTGTAAAGTGACGGGAAGATCAAGACTAAGTGAAGTGAAGGTGTATATAAACGTGGAAGTGGCTACAGGTTCCCCACTCGGAAGCCCCCTCCACTCGCCGTTCTCAGCGCTGGCCCAGACTCTGAGGGAAATGGCGCGCGTCAACGCGTAGGAGAGGCCTCTAAAAACTCGGCCTAGCAGAGGATGGTTTCGATCCATCGACCTCTGGGTTATGGGCCCAGCACGCTTCCGCTGCGCCACTCTGCTCTGCCTCAGTTCTCATTGCCTGCTCATTTCCATTAGCTCCAGTGCTCTCATTGCAGTTTGACTGGATTGCAAGGCAGATTTGAGAAAATGCAGATGAGATGATCAGGACAAGTCAAAGGAGGTGCGTAGTCGGATACGGAAATGGCTGCACGTTCCCCAGTGAAAGCCTGCCGGTCGTAGTTTTCATTCCCGTGTCAGGCTGTGGGTTGTGAAAGGCAAAATGTGTGCGGCTCTCCTATCGTGGCACCTAAAGGGTTAGCCTAGCAGAGGATGGTTTCGATCCATCGACCTCTGGGTTATGGGCCCAGCACGCTTCCGCTGCGCCACTCTGCTCCGCCTCGCCCCAGATGGGACTCGAACCCACAATCCCTGGCTTAGGAGGCCAGTGCCTTATCCATTAGGCCACTGGGGCTTACCAGCTGCGCTCCATCAGAGCCTTTGCTCCACTGGTATCAAAGGAATGTTTTAAATGTCGGGATAGCCGGACAAAGCCACTGTGTTGAATTTTCGGGTCTCGGGCCCTGAGCCGGCAGAAAGCACTCCAGACTGACTGTGGCAGGTGAGCATGGCTATATTTCCTGATTTGAAATGTTTCCATGTCAGAAGATCGTTTGAAGAGATGTTTGCATTTTACACGACAGTGTAAAGTGACGGGAAGATCAAGACTAAGTGAAGTGAACGTGTATATAAACGTGGAAGTGGCTACAGGTTCCCCACTCGGAAGCCCCCTCCACTCGCCGTTCTCAGCGCTGGCCCAGACTCTGAGGGAAATGGCGCGCGTCAACGCGCAGGAGAGGCCTCTAAAAACTCTGCCTAGCAGAGGATGGTTTCGATCCATCGACCTCTGGGTTATGGGCCCAGCACGCTTCCGCTGCGCCACTCTGCTCTGCCTCAGCTCTCATTGCCTGCTCATTTCCATTAGCTCCAGTGCTCTCATTGCAGTTTGACTGGATTGCAAGGCAGATTTGAGAAAATGCAGATGAGATGATCAGGACAAGTCAAAGGAGGTGCGTAGTCGGATACGGAAATGGCTGCACGTTCCCCAGTGAAAGCCTGCCGGTCGTAGTTTTCATTCCCGTGTCAGGCTGTGGGTTGTGAAAGGCAAAATGTGTGCGGCTCTCCTATCGTGGCACCTAAAGGGTTAGCCTAGCAGAGGATGGTTTCGATCCATCGACCTCTGGGTTATGGGCCCAGCACGCTTCCGCTGCGCCACTCTGCTCCGCCTCACCCCAGATGGGACTCAAACCCACAATCCCTGGCTTAGGAGGCCAGTGCCTTATCCATTAGGCCACTGGGGCTTACCAGCTGCGCTCCATCAGAGCCTTTGCTCCACTGGTATCAAAGGAATGTTTTAAATGTCGGGATAGCCGGACAAAGCCACTGTGTTGAATTTTCGGGTCTCGGGCCCTGAGCCGGCAGAAAGCACTCCAGACTGACTGTGGCAGGTGAGCATGGCTATATTTCCTGATTTGAAATGTTTCCATGTCAGAAGATCGTTTGAAGAGATGTTTGCATTTTACACGACAGTGTAAAGTGACGGGAAGATCAAGACTAAGTGAAGTGAACGTGTATATAAACGTGGAAGTGGCTACAGGTTCCCCACTCGGAAGCCCCCTCCACTCGCCGTTCTCAGCGCTGGCCCAGACTCTGAGGGAAATGGCGCGCGTCAACGCGTAGGAGAGGCCTCTAAAAACTCGGCCTAGCAGAGGATGGTTTCGATCCATCGACCTCTGGGTTATGGGCCCAGCACGCTTCCGCTGCGCCACTCTGCTCTGCCTCAGTTCTCATTGCCTGCTCATTTCCATTAGCTCCAGTGCTCTCATTGCAGTTTGACTGGATTGCAAGGCAGATTTGAGAAAATGCAGATGAGATGATCAGGACAAGTCAAAGGAGGTGCGTAGTCGGATACGGAAATGGCTGCACGTTCCCCAGTGAAAGCCTGCCGGTCGTAGTTTTCATTCCCGTGTCAGGCTGTGGGTTGTGAAAAGCAAAATGTGTGCGGCTCTCCTATCGTGGCACCTAAAGGGTTAGCCTAGCAGAGGATGGTTTCGATCCATCGACCTCTGGGTTATGGGCCCAGCACGCTTCCGCTGCGCCACTCTGCTCCGCCTCACCCCAGATGGGACTCGAACCCACAATCCCTGGCTTAGGAGGCCAGTGCCTTATCCATTAGGCCACTGGGGCTTACCAGCTGCGCTCCATCAGAGCCTTTGCTCCACTGGTATCAAAGGAATGTTTTAAATGTCGGGATAGCCGGACAAAGCCACTGTGTTGAATTTTCGGGTCTCGGGCCCTGAGCCGGCAGAAAGCACTCCAGACTGACTGTGGCAGGTGAGCATGGCTATATTTCCTGATTTGAAATGTTTCCATGTCAGAAGATCGTTTGAAGAGATGTTTGCATTTTACACGACAGTGTAAAGTGACGGGAAGATCAAGACTAAGTGAAGTGAACGTGTATATAAACGTGGAAGTGGCTACAGGTTCCCCACTCGGAAGCCCCCTCCACTCGCCGTTCTCAGCGCTGGCCCAGACTCTGAGGGAAATGGCGCGCGTCAACGCGCAGGAGAGGCCTCTAAAAACTCGGCCTAGCAGAGGATGGTTTCGATCCATCGACCTCTGGGTTATGGGCCCAGCACGCTTCCGCTGCGCCACTCTGCTCTGCCTCAGTTCTCATTGCCTGCTCATTTCCATTAGCTCCAGTGCTCTCATTGCAGTTTGACTGGATTGCAAGGCAGATTTGAGAAAATGCAGATGAGATGATCAGGACAAGTCAAAGGAGGTGCGTAGTCGGATACGGAAATGGCTGCACGTTCCCCAGTGAAAGCCTGCCGGTCGTAGTTTTCATTCCCGTGTCAGGCTGTGGGTTGTGAAAGGCAAAATGTGTGCGGCTCTCCTATCGTGGCACCTAAAGGGTTAGCCTAGCAGAGGATGGTTTCGATCCATCGACCTCTGGGTTATGGGCCCAGCACGCTTCCGCTGCGCCACTCTGCTCCGCCTCACCCCAGACGGGACTCGAACCCACAATCCCTGGCTTAGGAGGCCAGTGCCTTATCCATTAGGCCCCTGGGGCTTACCAGCTGCGCTCCATCAGAGCCTTTGCTCCACTGGTATCAAAGGAATGTTTTAAATGTCGGGATAGCCGGACAAAGCCACTGTGTTGAATTTTCGGGTCTCGGGCCCTGAGCCGGCAGAAAGCACTCCAGACTGACTGTGGCAGGTGAGCATGGCTATATTTCCTGATTTGAAATGTTTCCATGTCAGAAGATCGTTTGAAGAGATGTTTGCATTTTACACGACAGTGTAAAGTGACGGGAAGATCAAGACTAAGTGAAGTGAACGTGTATATAAACGTGGAAGTGGCTACAGGTTCCCCACTCGGAAGCCCCCTCCACTCGCCGTTCTCAGCGCTGGCCCAGACTCTGAGGGAAATGGCGCGCGTCAACGCGCAGGAGAGGCCTCTAAAAACTCGGCCTAGCAGAGGATGGTTTCGATCCATCGACCTCTGGGTTATGGGCCCAGCACGCTTCCGCTGCGCCACTCTGCTCTGCCTCAGTTCTCATTGCCTGCTCATTTCCATTAGCTCCAGTGCTCTCATTGCAGTTTGACTGGATTGCAAGGCAGATTTGAGAAAATGCAGATGAGATGATCAGGACAAGTCAAAGGAGGTGCGTAGTCGGATACGGAAATGGCTGCACGTTCCCCAGTGAAAGCCTGCCGGTCGTAGTTTTCATTCCCGTGTCAGGCTGTGGGTTGTGAAAGGCAAAATGTGTGCGGCTCTCCTATCGTGGCACCTAAAGGGTTAGCCTAGCAGAGGATGGTTTCGATCCATCGACCTCTGGGTTATGGGCACAGCACGCTTCCGCTGCGCCACTCTGCTCCGCCTCACCCCAGATGGGACTCGAACCCACAATCCCTGGCTTAGGAGGCCAGTGCCTTATCCATTAGGCCACTGGGGCTTACCAGCTGCGCTCCATCAGAGCCTTTGCTCCACTGGTATCAAAGGAATGTTTTAAATGTCGGGATAGCCGGACAAAGCCACTGTGTTGAATTTTCGGGTCTCGGGCCCTGAGCCGGCAGAAAGCACTCCAGACTGACTGTGGCAGGTGAGCATGGCTATATTTCCTGATTTGAAATGTTTCCATGTCAGAAGATCGTTTGAAGAGATGTTTGCATTTTACACGACAGTGTAAAGTGACGGGAAGATCAAGACTAAGTGAAGTGAACGTGTATATAAACGTGGAAGTGGCTACAGGTTCCCCACTCGGAAGCCCCCTCCACTCGCCGTTCTCAGCGCTGGCCCAGACTCTGAGGGAAATGGCGCGCGTCAACGCGCAGGAGAGGCCTCTAAAAACTCGGCCTAGCAGAGGATGGTTTCGATCCATCGACCTCTGGGTTATGGGCCCAGCACGCTTCCGCTGCGCCACTCTGCTCTGCCTCAGTTCTCATTGCCTGCTCATTTCCATTAGCTCCAGTGCTCTCATTGCAGTTTGACTGGATTGCAAGGCAGATTTGAGAAAATGCAGATGAGATGATCAGGACAAGTCAAAGGAGGTGCGTAGTCGGATACGGAAATGGCTGCACGTTCCCCAGTGAAAGCCTGCCGGTCGTAGTTTTCATTCCCGTGTCAGGCTGTGGGTTGTGAAAGGCAAAATGTGTGCGGCTCTCCTATCGTGGCACCTAAAGGGTTAGCCTAGCAGAGGATGGTTTCGATCCATCGACCTCTGGGTTATGGGCACAGCACGCTTCCGCTGCGCCACTCTGCTCCGCCTCACCCCAGATGGGACTCGAACCCACAATCCCTGGCTTAGGAGGCCAGTGCCTTATCCATTAGGCCACTGGGGCTTACCAGCTGCGCTCCATCAGAGCCTTTGCTCCACTGGTATCAAAGGAATGTTTTAAATGTCGGGATAGCCGGACAAAGCCACTGTGTTGAATTTTCGGGTCTCGGGCCCTGAGCCGGCAGAAAGCACTCCAGACTGACTGTGGCAGGTGAGCATGGCTATATTTCCTGATTTGAAATGTTTCCATGTCAGAAGATCGTTTGAAGAGATGTTTGCATTTTACACGACAGTGTAAAGTGACGGGAAGATCAAGACTAAGTGAAGTGAACGTGTATATAAACGTGGAAGTGGCTACAGGTTCCCCACTCGGAAGCCCCCTCCACTCGCCGTTCTCAGCGCTGGCCCAGACTCTGAGGGAAATGGCGCGCGTCAACGCGCAGGAGAGGCCTCTAAAAACTCTGCCTAGCAGAGGATGGTTTCGATCCATCGACCTCTGGGTTATGGGCCCAGCACGCTTCCGCTGCGCCACTCTGCTCTGCCTCAGTTCTCATTGCCTGCTCATTTCCATTAGCTCCAGTGCTCTCATTGCAGTTTGACTGGATTGCAAGGCAGATTTGAGAAAATGCAGATGAGATGATCAGGACAAGTCAAAGGAGGTGCGTAGTCGGATACGGAAATGGCTGCACGTTCCCCAGTGAAAGCCTGCCGGTCGTAGTTTTCATTCCCGTGTCAGGCTGTGGGTTGTGAAAGGCAAAATGTGTGCGGCTCTCCTATCGTGGCACCTAAAGGGTTAGCCTAGCAGAGGATGGTTTCGATCCATCGACCTCTGGGTTATGGGCCCAGCACGCTTCCGCTGCGCCACTCTGCTCCGCCTCACCCCAGATGGGACTCGAACCCACAATCCCTGGCTTAGGAGGCCAGTGCCTTATCCATTAGGCCACTGGGGCTTACCAGCTGCGCTCCATCAGAGCCTTTGCTCCACTGGTATCAAAGGAATGTTTTAAATGTCGGGATAGCCGGACAAAGCCACTGTGTTGAATTTTCGGGTCTCGGGCCCTGAGCCGGCAGAAAGCACTCCAGACTGACTGTGGCAGGTGAGCATGGCTATATTTCCTGATTTGAAATGTTTCCATGTCAGAAGATCGTTTGAAGAGATGTTTGCATTTTACACGACAGTGTAAAGTGACGGGAAGATCAAGACTAAGTGAAGTGAACGTGTATATAAACGTGGAAGTGGCTACAGGTTCCCCACTCGGAAGCCCCCTCCACTCGCCGTTCTCAGCGCTGGCCCAGACTCTGAGGGAAATGGCGCGCGTCAACGCGCAGGAGAGGCCTCTAAAAACTCGGCCTAGCAGAGGATGGTTTCGATCCATCGACCTCTGGGTTATGGGCCCAGCACGCTTCCGCTGCGCCACTCTGCTCTGCCTCAGTTCTCATTGCCTGCTCATTTCCATTAGCTCCAGTGCTCTCATTGCAGTTTGACTGGATTGCAAGGCAGATTTGAGAAAATGCAGATGAGATGATCAGGACAAGTCAAAGGAGGTGCGTAGTCGGATACGGAAATGGCTGCACGTTCCCCAGTGAAAGCCTGCCGGTCGTAGTTTTCATTCCCGTGTCAGGCTGTGGGTTGTGAAAGGCAAAATGTGTGCGGCTCTCCTATCGTGGCACCTAAAGGGTTAGCCTAGCAGAGGATGGTTTCGATCCATCGACCTCTGGGTTATGGGCCCAGCACGCTTCCGCTGCGCCACTCTGCTCCGCCTCACCCCAGATGGGACTCGAACCCACAATCCCTGGCTTAGGAGGCCAGTGCCTTATCCATTAGGCCACTGGGGCTTACCAGCTGCGCTCCATCAGAGCCTTTGCTCCACTGGTATCAAAGGAATGTTTTAAATGTCGGGATAGCCGGACAAAGCCACTGTGTTGAATTTTCGGGTCTCGGGCCCTGAGCCGGCAGAAAGCACTCCAGACTGACTGTGGCAGGTGAGCATGGCTATATTTCCTGATTTGAAATGTTTCCATGTCAGAAGATCGTTTGAAGAGATGTTTGCATTTTACACGACAGTGTAAAGTGACGGGAAGATCAAGACTAAGTGAAGTGAACGTGTATATAAACGTGGAAGTGGCTACAGGTTCCCCACTCGGAAGCCCCCTCCACTCGCCGTTCTCAGCGCTGGCCCAGACTCTGAGGGAAATGGCGCGCGTCAACGCGCAGGAGAGGCCTCTAAAAACTCGGCCTAGCAGAGGATGGTTTCGATCCATCGACCTCTGGGTTATGGGCCCAGCACGCTTCCGCTGCGCCACTCTGCTCTGCCTCAGTTCTCATTGCCTGCTCATTTCCATTAGCTCCAGTGCTCTCATTGCAGTTTGACTGGATTGCAAGGCAGATTTGAGAAAATGCAGATGAGATGATCAGGACAAGTCAAAGGAGGTGCGTAGTCGGATACGGAAATGGCTGCACGTTCCCCAGTGAAAGCCTGCCGGTCGTAGTTTTCATTCCCGTGTCAGGCTGTGGGTTGTGAAAGGCAAAATGTGTGCGGCTCTCCTATCGTGGGACCTAAAGGGTTAGCCTAGCAGAGGATGGTTTCGATCCATCGACCTCTGGGTTATGGGCCCAGCACGCTTCCGCTGCGCCACTCTGCTCCGCCTCACCCCAGATGGGACTCGAACCCACAATCCCTGGCTTAGGAGGCCAGTGCCTTATCCATTAGGCCACTGGGGCTTACCAGCTGCGCTCCATCAGAGCCTTTGCTCCACTGGTATCAAAGGAATGTTTTAAATGTCGGGATAGCCGGACAAAGCCACTGTGTTGAATTTTCGGGTCTCGGGCCCTGAGCCGGCAGAAAGCACTCCAGACTGACTGTGGCAGGTGAGCATGGCTATATTTCCTGATTTGAAATGTTTCCATGTCAGAAGATCGTTTGAAGAGATGTTTGCATTTTACACGACAGTGTAAAGTGACGGGAAGATCAAGACTAAGTGAAGTGAACGTGTATATAAACGTGGAAGTGGCTACAGGTTCCCCACTCGGAAGCCCCCTCCACTCGCCGTTCTCAGCGCTGGCCCAGACTCTGAGGGAAATGGCGCGCGTCAACGCGCAGGAGAGGCCTCTAAAAACTCTGCCTAGCAGAGGATGGTTTCGATCCATCGACCTCTGGGTTATGGGCCCAGCACGCTTCCGCTGCGCCACTCTGCTCTGCCTCAGTTCTCATTGCCTGCTCATTTCCATTAGCTCCAGTGCTCTCATTGCAGTTTGACTGGATTGCAAGGCAGATTTGAGAAAATGCAGATGAGATGATCAGGACAAGTCAAAGGAGGTGCGTAGTCGGATACGGAAATGGCTGCACGTTCCCCAGTGAAAGCCTGCCGGTCGTAGTTTTCATTCCCGTGTCAGGCTGTGGGTTGTGAAAGGCAAAATGTGTGCGGCTCTCCTATCGTGGCACCTAAAGGGTTAGCCTAGCAGAGGATGGTTTCGATCCATCGACCTCTGGGTTATGGGCCCAGCACGCTTCCGCTGCGCCACTCTGCTCCGCCTCACCCCAGATGGGACTCGAACCCACAATCCCTGGCTTAGGAGGCCAGTGCCTTATCCATTAGGCCACTGGGGCTTACCAGCTGCGCTCCATCAGAGCCTTTGCTCCACTGGTATCAAAGGAATGTTTTAAATGTCGGGATAGCCGGACAAAGCCACTGTGTTGAATTTTCGGGTCTCGGGCCCTGAGCCGGCAGAAAGCACTCCAGACTGACTGTGGCAGGTGAGCATGGCTATATTTCCTGATTTGAAATGTTTCCATGTCAGAAGATCGTTTGAAGAGATGTTTGCATTTTACACGACAGTGTAAAGTGACGGGAAGATCAAGACTAAGTGAAGTGAACGTGTATATAAACGTGGAAGTGGCTATAGGTTCCCCACTCGGAAGCCCCCTCCACTCGCCGTTCTCAGCGCTGGCCCAGACTCTGAGGGAAATGGCGCGCGTCAACGCGCAGGAGAGGCCTCTAAAAACTCGGCCTAGCAGAGGATGGTTTCGATCCATCGACCTCTGGGTTATGGGCCCAGCACGCTTCCGCTGCGCCACTCTGCTCTGCCTCAGTTCTCATTGCCTGCTCATTTCCATTAGCTCCAGAGCTCTCATTGCAGTTTGACTGGATTGCAAGGCAGATTTGAGAAAATGCAGATGAGATGATCAGGACAAGTCAAAGGAGGTGCGTAGTCGGATACGGAAATGGCTGCACGTTCCCCAGTGAAAGCCTGCCGGTCGTAGTTTTCATTCCCGTGTCAGGCTGTGGGTTGTGAAAGGCAAAATGTGTGCGGCTCTCCTATCGTGGCACCTAAAGGGTTAGCCTAGCAGAGGATGGTTTCGATCCATCGACCTCTGGGTTATGGGCCCAGCACGCTTCCGCTGCGCCACTCTGCTCCGCCTCACCCCAGATGGGACTCGAACCCACAATCCCTGGCTTAGGAGGCCAGTGCCTTATCCATTAGGCCACTGGGGCTTACCAGCTGCGCTCCATCAGAGCCTTTGCTCCACTGGTATCAAAGGAATGTTTTAAATGTCGGGATAGCCGGACAAAGCCACTGTGTTGAATTTTCGGGTCTCGGGCCCTGAGCCGGCAGAAAGCACTCCAGACTGACTGTGGCAGGTGAGCATGGCTATATTTCATGATTTGAAATGTTTCCATGTCAGAAGATCATTTGAAGAGATGTTTGCATTTTACACGACAGTGTAAAGTGACGGGAAGTTCAAGACTAAGTGAAGTGAACGTGTACATAAACGTGGAAGTGGCTACAGGTTCCCCACTCGGAAGCCCCCTCCACTCGCCGTTCTCAGCGCTGGCCCAGACTCTGAGGGAAATGGCGCGCGTCAACGCGCAGGAGAGGCCTCTAAAAACTCGGCCTAGCAGAGGATGGTTTCGATCCATCGACCTCTGGGTTATGGGCCCAGCACGCTTCCGCTGCGCCACTCTGCTCTGCCTCAGTTCTCATTGCCTGCTCATTTCCATTAGCTCCAGTGCTCTCATTGCAGTTTGACTGGATTGCAAGGCAGATTTGAGAAAATGCAGATGAGATGATCAGGACAAGTCAAAGGAGGTGCGTAGTCGGATACGGAAATGGCTGCACGTTCCCCAGTGAAAGCCTGCCGGTCGTAGTTTTCATTCCCGTGTCAGGCTGTGGGTTGTGAAAGGCAAAATGTGTGCGGCTCTCCTATCGTGGCACCTAAAGGGTTAGCGTAGCAGAGGATGGTTTCGATCCATCGACCTCTGGGTTATGGGCCCAGCACGCTTCCGCTGCGCCACTCTGCTCCGCCTCACCCCAGATGGGACTCGAACCCACAATCCCTGGCTTAGGAGGCCAGTGCCTTATCCATTAGGCCACTGGGGCTTACCAGCTGCGCTCCATCAGAGCCTTTGCTCCACTGGTATCAAAGGAATGTTTTAAATGTCGGGATAGCCGGACAAAGCCACTGTGTTGAATTTTCGGGTCTCGGGCCCTGAGCCGGCAGAAAGCACTCCAGACTGACTGTGGCAGGTGAGCATGGCTATATTTCCTGATTTGAAATGTTTCCATGTCAGAAGATCGTTTGAAGAGATGTTTGCATTTTACACGACAGTGTAAAGTGACGGGAAGATCAAGACTAAGTGAAGTGAACGTGTATATAAACGTGGAAGTGGCTACAGGTTCCCCACTCGGAAGCCCCCTCCACTCGCCGTTCTCAGCGCTGGCCCAGACTCTGAGGGAAATGGCGCGCGTCAACGCGCAGGAGAGGCCTCTAAAAACTCGGCCTAGCAGAGGATGGTTTCGATCCATCGACCTCTGGGTTATGGGCCCAGCACGCTTCCGCTGCGCCACTCTGCTCTGCCTCAGTTCTCATTGCCTGCTCATTTCCATTAGCTCCAGTGCTCTCATTGCAGTTTGACTGAATTGCAAGGCAGATTTGAGAAAATGCAGATGAGATGATCAGGACAAGTCAAAGGAGGTGCGTAGTCGGATACGGAAATGGCTGCACGTTCCCCAGTGAAAGCCTGCCGGTCGTAGTTTTCATTCCCGTGTCAGGCTGTGGGTTGTGAAAGGCAAAATGTGTGCGGCTCTCCTATCGTGGCACCTAAAGGGTTAGCCTAGCAGAGGATGGTTTCGATCCATCGACCTCTGGGTTATGGGCCCAGGACGCTTCCGCTGCGCCACTCTGCTCCGCCTCACCCCAGATGGGACTCGAACCCACAATCCCTGGCTTAGGAGGCCAGTGCCTTATCCATTAGGCCACTGGGGCTTACCAGCTGCGCTCCATCAGAGCCTTTGCTCCACTGGTATCAAAGGAATGTTTTAAATGTCGGGATAGCCGGACAAAGCCACTGTGTTGAATTTTCGGGTCTCGGGCCCTGAGCCGGCAGAAAGCACTCCAGACTGACTGTGGCAGGTGAGCATGGCTATATTTCCTGATTTGAAATGTTTCCATGTCAGAAGATCGTTTGAAGAGATGTTTGCATTTTACACGACAGTGTAAAGTGACGGGAAGATCAAGACTAAGTGAAGTGAACGTGTATATAAACGTGGAAGTGGCTACAGGTTCCCCACTCGGAAGCCCCCTCCACTCGCCGTTCTCAGCGCTGGCCCAGACTCTGAGGGAAATGGCGCGCGTCAACGCGCAGGAGAGGCCTCTAAAAACTCGGCCTAGCAGAGGATGGTTTCGATCCATCGACCTCTGGGTTATGGGCCCAGCACGCTTCCGCTGCGCCACTCTGCTCTGCCTCAGTTCTCATTGCCTGCTCATTTCCATTAGCTCCAGTGCTCTCATTGCAGTTTGACTGGATTGCAAGGCAGATTTGAGAAAATGCAGATGAGATGATCAGGACAAGTCAAAGGAGGTGCGTAGTCGGATACGGAAATGGCTGCACGTTCCCCAGCGAAAGCCTGCCGGTCGTAGTTTTCATTCCCGTGTCAGGCTGTGGGTTGTGAAAGGCAAAATGTGTGCGGCTCTCCTATCGTGGCACCTAAAGGGTTAGCCTAGCAGATGATGGTTTCGATCCATCGACCTCTGGGTTATGGGCCCAGCACGCTTCCGCTGCGCCACTCTGCTCCGCCTCACCCCAGATGGGACTCGAACCCACAATCCCTGGCTTAGGAGGCCAGTGCCTTATCCATTAGGCCACTGGGGCTTACCAGCTGCGCTCCATCAGAGCCTTTGCTCCACTGGTATCAAAGGAATGTTTTAAATGTCGGGATAGCCGGACAAAGCCACTGTGTTGAATTTTCGGGTCTCGGGCCCTGAGCCGGCAGAAAGCACTCCAGACTGACTGTGGCAGGTGAGCATGGCTATATTTCCTGATTTGAAATGTTTCCATGTCAGAAGATCGTTTGAAGAGATGTTTGCATTTTACACGACAGTGTAAAGTGACGGGAAGATCAAGACTAAGTGAAGTGAACGTGTATATAAACGTGGAAGTGGCTACAGGTTCCCCACTCGGAAGCCCCCTCCACTCGCCGTTCTCAGCGCTGGCCCAGACTCTGAGGGAAATGGCGCGCGTCAACGCGCAGGAGAGGCCTCTAAAAACTCGGCCTAGCAGAGGATGGTTTCGATCCATCGACCTCTGGGTTATGGGCCCAGCACGCTTCCGCTGCGCCACTCTGCTCTGCCTCAGTTCTCATTGCCTGCTCATTTCCATTAGCTCCAGTGCTCTCATTGCAGTTTGACTGGATTGCAAGGCAGATTTGAGAAAATGCAGATGAGATGATCAGGACAAGTCAAAGGAGGTGCGTAGTCGGATACGGAAATGGCTGCACGTTCCCCAGTGAAAGCCTGCCGGTCGTAGTTTTCATTCCCGTGTCAGGCTGTGGGTTGTGAAAGGCAAAATGTGTGCGGCTCTCCTATCGTGGCACCTAAAGGGTTAGCCTAGCAGAGGATGGTTTCGATCCATCGACCTCTGGGTTATGGGCCCAGCACGCTTCCGCTGCGCCACTCTGCTCCGCCTCACCCCAGATGGGACTCGAACCCACAATCCCTGGCTTAGGAGGCCAGTGCCTTATCCATTAGGCCACTGGGGCTTACCAGCTGCGCTCCATCAGAGCCTTTGCTCCACTGGTATCAAAGGAATGTTTTAAATGTCGGGATAGCCGGACAAAGCCACTGTGTTGAATTTTCGGGTCTCGGGCCCTGAGCCGGCAGAAAGCACTCCAGACTGACTGTGGCAGGTGAGCATGGCTATATTTCCTGATTTGAAATGTTTCCATGTCAGAAGATCGTTTGAAGAGATGTTTGCATTTTACACGACAGTGTAAAGTGACGGGAAGATCAAGACTAAGTGAAGTGAACGTGTATATAAACGTGGAAGTGGCTACAGGTTCCCCACTCGGAAGCCCCCTCCACTCGCCGTTCTCAGCGCTGGCCCAGACTCTGAGGGAAATGGCGCGCGTCAACGCGCAGGAGAGGCCTCTAAAAACTCGGCCTAGCAGAGGATGGTTTCGATCCATCGACCTCTGGGTTATGGGCCCAGCACGCTTCCGCTGCGCCACTCTGCTCTGCCTCAGTTCTCATTGCCTGCTCATTTCCATTAGCTCCAGTGCTCTCATTGCAGTTTGACTGGATTGCAAGGCAGATTTGAGAAAATGCAGATGAGATGATCAGGACAAGTCAAAGGAGGTGCGTAGTCGGATACGGAAATGGCTGCACGTTCCCCAGCGAAAGCCTGCCGGTCGTAGTTTTCATTCCCGTGTCAGGCTGTGGGTTGTGAAAGGCAAAATGTGTGCGGCTCTCCTATCGTGGCACCTAAAGGGTTAGCCTAGCAGATGATGGTTTCGATCCATCGACCTCTGGGTTATGGGCCCAGCACGCTTCCGCTGTGCCACTCTGCTCCGCCTCACCCCAGATGGGACTCGAACCCACAATCCCTGGCTTAGGAGGCCAGTGCCTTATCCATTAGGCCACTGGGGCTTACCAGCTGCGCTCCATCAGAGCCTTTGCTCCACTGGTATCAAAGGAATGTTTTAAATGTCGGGATAGCCGGACAAAGCCACTGTGTTGAATTTTCGGGTCTCGGGCCCTGAGCCGGCAGAAAGCACTCCAGACTGACTGTGGCAGGTGAGCATGGCTATATTTCCTGATTTGAAATGTTTCCATGTCAGAAGATCGTTTGAAGAGATGTTTGCATTTTACACGACAGTGTAAAGTGACGGGAAGATCAAGACTAAGTGAAGTGAACGTGTATATAAACGTGGAAGTGGCTACAGGTTCCCCACTCGGAAGCCCCCTCCACTCGCCGTTCTCAGCGCTGGCCCAGACTCTGAGGGAAATGGCGCGCGTCAACGCGCAGGAGAGGCCTCTAAAAACTCGGCCTAGCAGAGGATGGTTTCGATCCATCGACCTCTGGGTTATGGGCCCAGCACGCTTCCGCTGCGCCACTCTGCTCTGCCTCAGTTCTCATTGCCTGCTCATTTCCATTAGCTCCAGTGCTCTCATTGCAGTTTGACTGGATTGCAAGGCAGATTTGAGAAAATGCAGATGAGATGATCAGGACAAGTCAAAGGAGGTGCGTAGTCGGATACGGAAATGGCTGCACGTTCCCCAGCGAAAGCCTGCCGGTCGTAGTTTTCATTCCCGTGTCAGGCTGTGGGTTGTGAAAGGCAAAATGTGTGCGGCTCTCCTATCGTGGCACCTAAAGGGTTAGCCTAGCAGATGATGGTTTCGATCCATCGACCTCTGGGTTATGGGCCCAGCACGCTTCCGCTGCGCCACTCTGCTCCGCCTCACCCCAGATGGGACTCGAACCCACAATCCCTGGCTTAGGAGGCCAGTGCCTTATCCATTAGGCCACTGGGGCTTACCAGCTGCGCTCCATCAGAGCCTTTGCTCCACTGGTATCAAAGGAATGTTTTAAATGTCGGGATAGCCGGACAAAGCCACTGTGTTGAATTTTCGGGTCTCGGGCCCTGAGCCGGCAGAAAGCACTCCAGACTGACTGTGGCAGGTGAGCATGGCTATATTTCCTGATTTGAAATGTTTCCATGTCAGAAGATCGTTTGAAGAGATGTTTGCATTTTACACGACAGTGTAAAGTGACGGGAAGATCAAGACTAAGTGAAGTGAACGTGTATATAAACGTGGAAGTGGCTACAGGTTCCCCACTCGGAAGCCCCCTCCACTCGCCGTTCTCAGCGCTGGCCCAGACTCTGAGGGAAATGGCGCGCGTCAACGCGCAGGAGAGGCCTCTAAAAACTCGGCCTAGCAGAGGATGGTTTCGATCCATCGACCTCTGGGTTATGGGCCCAGCACGCTTCCGCTGCGCCACTCTGCTCTGCCTCAGTTCTCATTGCCTGCTCATTTCCATTAGCTCCAGTGCTCTCATTGCAGTTTGACTGGATTGCAAGGCAGATTTGAGAAAATGCAGATGAGATGATCAGGACAAGTCAAAGGAGGTGCGTAGTCGGATACGGAAATGGCTGCACGTTCCCCAGTGAAAGCCTGCCGGTCGTAGTTTTCATTCCCGTGTCAGGCTGTGGGTTGTGAAAGGCAAAATGTGTGCGGCTCTCCTATCGTGGCACCTAAAGGGTTAGCCTAGCAGAGGATGGTTTCGATCCATCGACCTCTGGGTTATGGGCCCAGCACGCTTCCGCTGCGCCACTCTGCTCTGCCTCAGTTCTCATTGCCTGCTCATTTCCATTAGCTCCAGAGCTCTCATTGCAGTTTGACTGGATTGCAAGGCAGATTTGAGAAAATGCAGATGAGATGATCAGGACAAGTCAAAGGAGGTGCGTAGTCGGATACGGAAATGGCTGCACGTTCCCCAGTGAAAGCCTGCCGGTCGTAGTTTTCATTCCCGTGTCAGGCTGTGGGTTGTGAAAGGCAAAATGTGTGCGGCTCTCCTATCGTGGCACCTAAAGGGTTAGCCTAGCAGAGGATGGTTTCGATCCATCGACCTCTGGGTTATGGGCCCAGCACGCTTCCGCTGCGCCACTCTGCTCCGCCTCACCCCAGAGGGGACTCGAACCCACAATCCCTGGCTTAGGAGGCCAGTGCCTTATCCATTAGGCCACTGGGGCTTACCAGCTGTGCTCCATCAGAGCCTTTGCTCCACTGTTATGAAAGGAATGTTTTAAATGTCGGGATAGCCGGACAAAGCCACTGTGTTGAATTTTCGGGTCTCGGGCCCTGAGCTGGCAGAAAGCACTCCAGACTGACTGTGGCAGGTGAGCATGGCTATATTTCCTGATTTGAAATGTTTCCATGTCAGAAGATCGTTTGAAGAGATGTTTGCATTTTACACGACAGTGTAAAGTGAGGGGAAGATCAAGACTAAGTGAAGTGAACGTGTATATAAATGTGGAAGTGGCTACAGGTTCCCCACTCGGAAGCCCCCTCCACTCGCCGTTCTCAGCGCTGGCCCAGACTCTGAGGAAAATGGCGCGCGTCAACGCGCAGGAGAGGCCTCTAAAAACTCGGCCTAGCAGAGGATGGTTTCGATCCATCGACCTCTGGGTTATGGGCCCAGCACGCTTCCGCTGCGCCACTCTGCTCTGCCTCAGTTCTCATTGCCTGCTCATTTCCATTAGCTCCAGAGCTCTCATTGCAGTTTGACTGGATTGCAAGGCAGATTTGAGAAAATGCAGATGAGATGATCAGGACAAGTCAAAGGAGGTGCGTAGTCGGATACGGAAATGGCTGCACGTTCCCCAGTGAAAGCCTGCCGGTCGTAGTTTTCATTCCCGTGTCAGGCTGTGGGTTGTGAAAGGCAAAATGTGTGCGGCTCTCCTATCGTGGCACCTAAAGGGTTAGCCTAGCAGAGGATGGTTTCGATCCATCGACCTCTGGGTTATGGGCCCAGCACGCTTCCGCTGCGCCACTCTGCTCCGCCTCACCCCAGATGGGACTCGAACCCACAATCCCTGGCTTAGAAGGCCAGTGCCTTATCCATTAGGCCACTGGGGCTTACCAGCTGCGCTCCATCAGAGCCTTTGCTCCACTGGTATCAAAGGAATGTTTTAAATGTCGGGATAGCCGGACAAAGCCACTGTGTTGAATTTTCGGGTCTCGGGCCCTGAGCCGGCAGAAAGCACTCCAGACTGACTGTGGCAGGTGAGCATGGCTATATTTCCTGATTTGAAATGTTTCCATGTCAGAAGATCGTTTGAAGAGATGTTTGCATTTTACACGACAGTGTAAAGTGACGGGAAGATCAAGACTAAGTGAAGTGAACGTGTATATAAACGTGGAAGTGGCTACAGGTTCCCCACTCGGAAGCCCCCTCCACTCGCCGTTCTCAGCGCTGGCCCAGACTCTGAGGGAAATGGCGCGCGTCAACGCGCAGGAGAGGCCTCTAAAAACTCTGCCTAGCAGAGGATGGTTTCGATCCATCGACCTCTGGGTTATGGGCCCAGCACGCTTCCGCTGCGCCACTCTGCTCCGCCTCACCCCAGATGGGACTTGAACCCACAATCCCTGGCTTAGGAGGCCAGTGCCTTATCCATTAGGCCACTGGGGCTTACCAGCTGCGCTCCATCAGAGCCTTTGCTCCACTGGTATCAAAGGAATGTTTTAAATGTCGGGATAGCCGGACAAAGCCACTGTGTTGAATTTTCGGGTCTCGGGCCCTGAGCCGGCAGAAAGCACTCCAGACTGACTGTGGCAGGTGAGCATGGCTATATTTCCTTATTTGAAATGTTTCCATGTCAGAAGATCGTTTGAAGAGATGTTTGCATTTTACACGACAGTGTAAAGTGACGGGAAGATCAAGACTAAGTGAAGTGAACGTGTATATAAACGTGGAAGTGGCTACAGGTTCCCCACTCGGAAGCCCCCTCCACTCGCCGTTCTCAGCGCTGGCCCAGACTCTGAGGGAAATGGCGCGCGTCAACGCGCAGGAGAGGCCTCTAAAAACTCTGCCTAGCAGAGGATGGTTTCGATCCATCGACCTCTGGGTTATGGGCCCAGCACGCTTCCGCTGCGCCACTCTGCTCCGCCTCACCCCAGATGGGACTCGAACCCACAATCCCTGGCTTAGGAGGCCAGTGCCTTATCCATTAGGCCACTGGGGCTTACCAGCTGCGCTCCATCAGAGCCTTTGCTCCACTGGTATCAAAGGAATGTTTTAAATGTCGGGATAGCCGGACAAAGCCACTGTGTTGAATTTTCGGGTCTCGGGCCCTGAGCCGGCAGAAAGCACTCCAGACTGACTGTGGCAGGTGAGCATGGCTATATTTCCTGATTTGAAATGTTTCCATGTCAGAAGATCGTTTGAAGAGATGTTTGCATTTTACACGACAGTGTAAAGTGACGGGAAGATCAAGACTAAGTGAAGTGAACGTGTATATAAACGTGGAAGTGGCTACAGGTTCCCCACTCGGAAGCCCCCTCCACTCGCCGTTCTCAGCGCTGGCCCAGACTCTGAGGGAAATGGCGCGCGTCAACGCGCAGGAGAGGCCTCTAAAAACTCGGCCTAGCAGAGGATGGTTTCGATCCATCGACCTCTGGGTTATGGGCCCAGCACGCTTCCGCTGCGCCACTCTGCTCTGCCTCAGTTCTCATTGCCTGCTCATTTCCATTAGCTCCAGAGCTCTCATTGCAGTTTGACTGGATTGCAAGGCAGATTTGAGAAAATGCAGATGAGATGATCAGGACAAGTCAAAGGAGGTGCGTAGTCGGATACGGAAATGGCTGCACGTTCCCCAGTGAAAGCCTGCCGGTCGTAGTTTTCATTCCCGTGTCAGGCTGTGGGTTGTGAAAGGCAAAATGTGTGCGGCTCTCCTATCGTGGCACCTAAAGGGTTAGCCTAGCAGAGGATGGTTTCGATCCATCGACCTCTGGGTTATGGGCCCAGCACGCTTCCGCTGCGCCACTCTGCTCCGCCTCACCCCAGAGGGGACTCGAACCCACAATCCCTGGCTTAGGAGGCCAGTGCCTTATCCATTAGGCCACTGGGGCTTACCAGCTGTGCTCCATCAGAGCCTTTGCTCCACTGTTATGAAAGGAATGTTTTAAATGTCGGGATAGCCGGACAAAGCCACTGTGTTGAATTTTCGGGTCTCGGGCCCTGAGCTGGCAGAAAGCACTCCAGACTGACTGTGGCAGGTGAGCATGGCTATATTTCCTGATTTGAAATGTTTCCATGTCAGAAGATCGTTTGAAGAGATGTTTGCATTTTACACGACAGTGTAAAGTGAGGGGAAGATCAAGAATAAGTGAAGTGAACGTGTATATAAATGTGGAAGTGGCTACAGGTTCCCCACTCGGAAGCCCCCTCCACTCGCCGTTCTCAGCGCTGGCCCAGACTCTGAGGGAAATGGCGCGCGTCAACGCGCAGGAGAGGCCTCTAAAAACTCGGCCTAGCAGAGGATGGTTTCGATCCATCGACCTCTGGGTTATGGGCCCAGCACGCTTCCGCTGCGCCACTCTGCTCTGCCTCAGTTCTCATTGCCTGCTCATTTCCATTAGCTCCAGAGCTCTCATTGCAGTTTGACTGGATTGCAAGGCAGATTTGAGAAAATGCAGATGAGATGATCAGGACAAGTCAAAGGAGGTGCGTAGTCGGATACGGAAATGGCTGCACGTTCCCCAGTGAAAGCCTGCCGGTCGTAGTTTTCATTCCCGTGTCAGGCTGTGGGTTGTGAAAGGCAAAATGTGTGCGGCTCTCCTATCGTGGCACCTAAAGGGTTAGCCTAGCAGAGGATGGTTTCGATCCATCGACCTCTGGGTTATGGGCCCAGCACGCTTCCGCTGCGCCACTCTGCTTTGCCTCAGTTCTCATTGCCTGCTCATTTCCATTAGCTCCAGAGCTCTCATTGCAGTTTGACTGGATTGCAAGGCAGATTTGAGAAAATGCAGATGAGATGATCAGGACAAGTCAAAGGAGGTGCGTTGTCGGATACGAAAATGGCTGCACGTTCCCCAGTGATAGCCTGCCGGTCGTAGTTTTCATTCCCGTGTCAGGCTGTGGGTTGTGAAAGGCAAAATGTGTGCGGCTCTCCTATCGTGGCACCTAAAGGGTTAGCCTAGCAGAGGATGGTTTCGATCCATCGACCTCTGGGTTATGGGCCCAGCACGCTTCCGCTGCGCCACTCTGCTCCGCCTCACCCCAGATGGGACTCGAACCCACAATCCCTGGCTTAGGAGGCTAGTGCCTTATCCATTAGGCCACTGGGGCTTACCAGCTGCGCTCCATCAGAGCCTTTGCTCCACTGGTATCAAAGGAATGTTTTAAATGTCGGGATAGCCGGACAAAGCCACTGTGTTGAATTTTCGGGTCTCGGGCCCTGAGCCGGCAGAAAGCACTCCAGACTGACTGTGGCAGGTGAGCATGGCTATATTTCCTGATTTGAAATGTTTCCATGTCAGAAGATCGTTTGAAGAGATGTTTGCATTTTACACGACAGTGTAAAGTGACGGGAAGATCAAGACTAAGTGAAGTGAACGTGTATATAAACGTGGAAGTGGCTACAGGTTCCCCACTCGGAAGCCCCCTCCACTCGCCGTTCTCAGCGCTGGCCCAGACTCTGAGGGAAATGGCGCGCGTCAACGCGCAGGAGAGGCCTCTAAAAACTCGGCCTAGCAGAGGATGGTTTCGATCCATCGACCTCTGGGTTATGGGCCCAGCACGCTTCCGCTGCGTCACTCTGCTCCGCCTCACCCCAGATGGGACTTGAACCCACAATCCCTGGCTTAGGAGGCCAGTGCCTTATCCATTAGGCCACTGGGGCTTACCAGCTGCGCTCCATCAGAGCCTTTGCTCCACTGGTATCAAAGGAATGTTTTAAATGTCGGGATAGCCGGACAAAGCCACTGTGTTGAATTTTCGGGTCTCGGGCCCTGAGCCGGCAGAAAGCACTCCAGACTGACTGTGGCAGGTGAGCATGGCTATATTTCCTGATTTGAAATGTTTCCATGTCAGAAGATCGTTTGAAGAGATGTTTGCATTTTACACGACAGTGTAAAGTGACGGGAAGATCAAGACTAAGTGAAGTGAACGTGTATATAAACGTGGAAGTGGCTACAGGTTCCCCACTCGGAAGCCCCCTCCACTCGCCGTTCTCAGCGCTGGCCCAGACTCTGAGGGAAATGGCGCGCGTCAACGCGCAGGAGAGGCCTCTAAAAACTCGGCCTAGCAGAGGATGGTTTCGATCCATCGACCTCTGGGTTATGGGCCCAGCACGCTTCCGCTGCGCCACTCTGCTCTGCCTCAGTTCTCATTGCCTGCTCATTTCCATTAGCTCCAGAGCTCTCATTGCAGTTTGACTGGATTGCAAGGCAGATTTGAGAAAATGCAGATGAGATGATCAGGACAAGTCAAAGGAGGTGCGTAGTCGGATACGGAAATGGCTGCACGTTCCCCAGTGAAAGCCTGCCGGTCGTAGTTTTCATTCCCGTGTCAGGCTGTGGGTTGTGAAAGGCAAAATGTGTGCGGCTCTCCTATCGTGGCACCTAAAGGGTTAGCCTAGCAGAGGATGGTTTCGATCCATCGACCTCTGGGTTATGGGCCCAGCACGCTTCCGCTGCGCCACTCTGCTCTGCCTCAGTTCTCATTGCCTGCTCATTTCCATTAGCTCCAGAGCTCTCATTGCAGTTTGACTGGATTGCAAGGCAGATTTGAGAAAATGCAGATGAGATGATCAGGACAAGTCAAAGGAGGTGCGTAGTCGGATACGGAAATGGCTGCACGTTCCCCAGTGAAAGCCTGCCGGTCGTAGTTTTCATTCCCGTGTCAGGCTGTGGGTTGTGAAAGGCAAAATGTGTGCGGCTCTCCTATCGTGGCACCTAAAGGGTTAGCCTAGCAGAGGATGGTTTCGATCCATCGACCTCTGGGTTATGGGCCCAGCACGCTTCCGCTGCGCCACTCTGCTCCGCCTCACCCCAGAGGGGACTCGAACCCACAATCCCTGGCTTAGGAGGCCAGTGCCTTATCCATTAGGCCACTGGGGCTTACCAGCTGTGCTCCATCAGAGCCTTTGCTCCACTGTTATGAAAGGAATGTTTTAAATGTCGGGATAGCCGGACAAAGCCACTGTGTTGAATTTTCGGGTCTCGGGCCCTGAGCTGGCAGAAAGCACTCCAGACTGACTGTGGCAGGTGAGCATGGCTATATTTCCTGATTTGAAATGTTTCCATGTCAGAAGATCGTTTGAAGAGATGTTTGCATTTTACACGACAGTGTAAAGTGAGGGGAAGATCAAGACTAAGTGAAGTGAACGTGTATATAAATGTGGAAGTGGCTACAGGTTCCCCACTCGGAAGCCCCCTCCACTCGCCGTTCTCAGCGCTGGCCCAGACTCTGAGGAAAATGGCGCGCGTCAACGCGCAGGAGAGGCCTCTAAAAACTCGGCCTAGCAGAGGATGGTTTCGATCCATCGACCTCTGGGTTATGGGCCCAGCACGCTTCCGCTGCGCCACTCTGCTCTGCCTCAGTTCTCATTGCCTGCTCATTTCCATTAGCTCCAGAGCTCTCATTGCAGTTTGACTGGATTGCAAGGCAGATTTGAGAAAATGCAGATGAGATGATCAGGACAAGTCAAAGGAGGTGCGTAGTCGGATACGGAAATGGCTGCACGTTCCCCAGTGAAAGCCTGCCGGTCGTAGTTTTCATTCCCGTGTCAGGCTGTGGGTTGTGAAAGGCAAAATGTGTGCGGCTCTCCTATCGTGGCACCTAAAGGGTTAGCCTAGCAGAGGATGGTTTCGATCCATCGACCTCTGGGTTATGGGCCCAGCACGCTTCCGCTGCGCCACTCTGCTCCGCCTCACCCCAGATGGGACTCGAACCCACAATCCCTGGCTTAGAAGGCCAGTGCCTTATCCATTAGGCCACTGGGGCTTACCAGCTGCGCTCCATCAGAGCCTTTGCTCCACTGGTATCAAAGGAATGTTTTAAATGTCGGGATAGCCGGACAAAGCCACTGTGTTGAATTTTCGGGTCTCGGGCCCTGAGCCGGCAGAAAGCACTCCAGACTGACTGTGGCAGGTGAGCATGGCTATATTTCCTGATTTGAAATGTTTCCATGTCAGAAGATCGTTTGAAGAGATGTTTGCATTTTACACGACAGTGTAAAGTGACGGGAAGATCAAGACTAAGTGAAGTGAACGTGTATATAAACGTGGAAGTGGCTACAGGTTCCCCACTCGGAAGCCCCCTCCACTCGCCGTTCTCAGCGCTGGCCCAGACTCTGAGGGAAATGGCGCGCGTCAACGCGCAGGAGAGGCCTCTAAAAACTCTGCCTAGCAGAGGATGGTTTCGATCCATCGACCTCTGGGTTATGGGCCCAGCACGCTTCCGCTGCGCCACTCTGCTCCGCCTCACCCCAGATGGGACTTGAACCCACAATCCCTGGCTTAGGAGGCCAGTGCCTTATCCATTAGGCCACTGGGGCTTACCAGCTGCGCTCCATCAGAGCCTTTGCTCCACTGGTATCAAAGGAATGTTTTAAATGTCGGGATAGCCGGACAAAGCCACTGTGTTGAATTTTCGGGTCTCGGGCCCTGAGCCGGCAGAAAGCACTCCAGACTGACTGTGGCAGGTGAGCATGGCTATATTTCCTTATTTGAAATGTTTCCATGTCAGAAGATCGTTTGAAGAGATGTTTGCATTTTACACGACAGTGTAAAGTGACGGGAAGATCAAGACTAAGTGAAGTGAACGTGTATATAAACGTGGAAGTGGCTACAGGTTCCCCACTCGGAAGCCCCCTCCACTCGCCGTTCTCAGCGCTGGCCCAGACTCTGAGGGAAATGGCGCGCGTCAACGCGCAGGAGAGGCCTCTAAAAACTCTGCCTAGCAGAGGATGGTTTCGATCCATCGACCTCTGGGTTATGGGCCCAGCACGCTTCCGCTGCGCCACTCTGCTCCGCCTCACCCCAGATGGGACTCGAACCCACAATCCCTGGCTTAGGAGGCCAGTGCCTTATCCATTAGGCCACTGGGGCTTACCAGCTGCGCTCCATCAGAGCCTTTGCTCCACTGGTATCAAAGGAATGTTTTAAATGTCGGGATAGCCGGACAAAGCCACTGTGTTGAATTTTCGGGTCTCGGGCCCTGAGCCGGCAGAAAGCACTCCAGACTGACTGTGGCAGGTGAGCATGGCTATATTTCCTGATTTGAAATGTTTCCATGTCAGAAGATCGTTTGAAGAGATGTTTGCATTTTACACGACAGTGTAAAGTGACGGGAAGATCAAGACTAAGTGAAGTGAACGTGTATATAAACGTGGAAGTGGCTACAGGTTCCCCACTCGGAAGCCCCCTCCACTCGCCGTTCTCAGCGCTGGCCCAGACTCTGAGGGAAATGGCGCGCGTCAACGCGCAGGAGAGGCCTCTAAAAACTCGGCCTAGCAGAGGATGGTTTCGATCCATCGACCTCTGGGTTATGGGCCCAGCACGCTTCCGCTGCGCCACTCTGCTCTGCCTCAGTTCTCATTGCCTGCTCATTTCCATTAGCTCCAGAGCTCTCATTGCAGTTTGACTGGATTGCAAGGCAGATTTGAGAAAATGCAGATGAGATGATCAGGACAAGTCAAAGGAGGTGCGTAGTCGGATACGGAAATGGCTGCACGTTCCCCAGTGAAAGCCTGCCGGTCGTAGTTTTCATTCCCGTGTCAGGCTGTGGGTTGTGAAAGGCAAAATGTGTGCGGCTCTCCTATCGTGGCACCTAAAGGGTTAGCCTAGCAGAGGATGGTTTCGATCCATCGACCTCTGGGTTATGGGCCCAGCACGCTTCCGCTGCGCCACTCTGCTCCGCCTCACCCCAGAGGGGACTCGAACCCACAATCCCTGGCTTAGGAGGCCAGTGCCTTATCCATTAGGCCACTGGGGCTTACCAGCTGTGCTCCATCAGAGCCTTTGCTCCACTGTTATGAAAGGAATGTTTTAAATGTCGGGATAGCCGGACAAAGCCACTGTGTTGAATTTTCGGGTCTCGGGCCCTGAGCTGGCAGAAAGCACTCCAGACTGACTGTGGCAGGTGAGCATGGCTATATTTCCTGATTTGAAATGTTTCCATGTCAGAAGATCGTTTGAAGAGATGTTTGCATTTTACACGACAGTGTAAAGTGAGGGGAAGATCAAGAATAAGTGAAGTGAACGTGTATATAAATGTGGAAGTGGCTACAGGTTCCCCACTCGGAAGCCCCCTCCACTCGCCGTTCTCAGCGCTGGCCCAGACTCTGAGGGAAATGGCGCGCGTCAACGCGCAGGAGAGGCCTCTAAAAACTCGGCCTAGCAGAGGATGGTTTCGATCCATCGACCTCTGGGTTATGGGCCCAGCACGCTTCCGCTGCGCCACTCTGCTCTGCCTCAGTTCTCATTGCCTGCTCATTTCCATTAGCTCCAGAGCTCTCATTGCAGTTTGACTGGATTGCAAGGCAGATTTGAGAAAATGCAGATGAGATGATCAGGACAAGTCAAAGGAGGTGCGTAGTCGGATACGGAAATGGCTGCACGTTCCCCAGTGAAAGCCTGCCGGTCGTAGTTTTCATTCCCGTGTCAGGCTGTGGGTTGTGAAAGGCAAAATGTGTGCGGCTCTCCTATCGTGGCACCTAAAGGGTTAGCCTAGCAGAGGATGGTTTCGATCCATCGACCTCTGGGTTATGGGCCCAGCACGCTTCCGCTGCGCCACTCTGCTTTGCCTCAGTTCTCATTGCCTGCTCATTTCCATTAGCTCCAGAGCTCTCATTGCAGTTTGACTGGATTGCAAGGCAGATTTGAGAAAATGCAGATGAGATGATCAGGACAAGTCAAAGGAGGTGCGTTGTCGGATACGAAAATGGCTGCACGTTCCCCAGTGATAGCCTGCCGGTCGTAGTTTTCATTCCCGTGTCAGGCTGTGGGTTGTGAAAGGCAAAATGTGTGCGGCTCTCCTATCGTGGCACCTAAAGGGTTAGCCTAGCAGAGGATGGTTTCGATCCATCGACCTCTGGGTTATGGGCCCAGCACGCTTCCGCTGCGCCACTCTGCTCCGCCTCACCCCAGATGGGACTCGAACCCACAATCCCTGGCTTAGGAGGCTAGTGCCTTATCCATTAGGCCACTGGGGCTTACCAGCTGCGCTCCATCAGAGCCTTTGCTCCACTGGTATCAAAGGAATGTTTTAAATGTCGGGATAGCCGGACAAAGCCACTGTGTTGAATTTTCGGGTCTCGGGCCCTGAGCCGGCAGAAAGCACTCCAGACTGACTGTGGCAGGTGAGCATGGCTATATTTCCTGATTTGAAATGTTTCCATGTCAGAAGATCGTTTGAAGAGATGTTTGCATTTTACACAACAGTGTAAAGTGACGGGAAGATCAAGACTAAGTGAAGTGAACGTGTATATAAACGTGGAAGTGGCTACAGGTTCCCCACTCGGAAGCCCCCTCCACTCGCCGTTCTCAGCGCTGGCCCAGACTCTGAGGGAAATGGCGCGCGTCAACGCGCAGGAGAGGCCTCTAAAAACTCGGCCTAGCAGAGGATGGTTTCGATCCATCGACCTCTGGGTTATGGGCCCAGCACGCTTCCGCTGCGCCACTCTGCTCTGCCTCAGTTCTCATTGCCTGCTCATTTCCATTAGCTCCAGAGCTCTCATTGCAGTTTGACTGGATTGCAAGGCAGATTTGAGAAAATGCAGATGAGATGATCAGGACAAGTCAAAGGAGGTGCGTAGTCGGATACGGAAATGGCTGCACGTTCCCCAGTGAAAGCCTGCCGGTCGTAGTTTTCATTCCCGTGTCAGGCTGTGGGTTGTGAAAGGCAAAATGTGTGCGGCTCTCCTATCGTGGCACCTAAAGGGTTAGCCTAGCAGAGGATGGTTTCGATCCATCGACCTCTGGGTTATGGGCCCAGCACGCTTCCGCTGCGCCACTCTGCTCCGCCTCGCCCCAGAGGGGACTCGAACCCACAATCCCTGGCTTAGGAGGCCAGTGCCTTATCCATTAGGCCACTGGGGCTTACCAGCTGTGCTGCATCAGAGCCTTTGCTCCACTGTTATGAAAGGAATGTTTTAAATGTCGGGATAGCCGGACAAAGCCACTGTGTTGAATTTTCGGGTCTCGGGCCCTGAGCTGGCAGAAAGCACTCCAGACTGACTGTGGCAGGTGAGCATGGCTATATTTCCTGATTTGAAATGTTTCCATGTCAGAAGATCGTTTGAAGAGATGTTTGCATTTTACACGACAGTGTAAAGTGAGGGGAAGATCAAGACTAAGTGAAGTGAACGTGTATATAAATGTGGAAGTGGCTACAGGTTCCCCACTCGGAAGCCCCCTCCACTCGCCGTTCTCAGCGCTGGCCCAGACTCTGAGGGAAATGGCGCGCGTCAACGCGCAGGAGAGGCCTCTAAAAACTCGGCCTAGCAGAGGATGGTTTCGATCCATAGACCTCTGGGTTATGGGCCCAGCACGCTTCCGCTGCGCCACTCTGCTCTGCCTCAGTTCTCATTGCCTGCTCATTTCCATTAGCTCCAGAGCTCTCATTGCAGTTTGACTGGATTGCAAGGCAGATTTGAGAAAATGCAGATGAGATGATCAGGACAAGTCAAAGGAGGTGCGTAGTCGGATACGGAAATGGCTGCACGTTCCCCAGTGAAAGCCTGCCGGTCGTAGTTTTCATTCCCGTGTCAGGCTGTGGGTTGTGAAAGGCAAAATGTGTGCGGCTCTCCTATCGTGGCACCTAAAGGGTTAGCCTAGCAGAGGATGGTTTCGATCCATCGACCTCTGGGTTATGGGCCCAGCACGCTTCCGCTGTGCCACTCTGCTCCACCTCACCCCAGATGGGACTCGAACCCACAATCCCTGGCTTAGGAGGCCAGTGCCTTATCCATTAGGCCACTGGGGCTTACCAGCTGCGCTCCATCAGAGCCTTTGCTCCACTGGTATCAAAGGAATGTTTTAAATGTCGGGATTGCCGGACAAAGCCACTGTGTTGAATTTTCGGGTCTCGGGCCCTGAGCCGGCAGAAAGCACTCCAGACTGACTGTGGCAGGTGAGCATGGCTATATTTCCTGATTTGAAATGTTTCCATGTCAGAAGATCGTTTGAAGAGATGTTTGCATTTTACACGACAGTGTAAAGTGACGGGAAGATCAAGACTAAGTGAAGTGAACGTGTATATAAACGTGGAAGTGGCTACAGGTTCCCCACTCGGAAGCCCCCTCCACTCGCCGTTCTCAGCGCTGGCCCAGACTCTGAGGGAAATGGCGCGCGTCAACGCGCAGGAGAGGCCTCTAAAAACTCGGCCTAGCAGAGGATGGTTTCGATCCATCGACCTCTGGGTTATGGGCCCAGCACGCTTCCGCTGCGCCACTCTGCTCCGCCTCACCCCAGATGGGACTCGAACCCACAATCCCTGGCTTAGGAGGCCAGTGCCTCATCCATTAGGCCACTGGGGCTTACCAGCTGCGCTCCATCAGAGCCTTTGCTCCACTGGTATCAAAGGAATGTTTTAAATGTCGGGATAGCCGGACAAAGCCACTGTGTTGAATTTTCGGGTCTCGGGCCCTGAGCCGGCAGAAAGCACTCCAGACTGACTGTGGCAGGTGAGCATGGCTATATTTCCTGATTTGAAATGTTTCCATGTCAGAAGATCGTTTGAAGAGATGTTTGCATTTTACACGACAGTGTAAAGTGACGGGAAGATCAAGACTAAGTGAAGTGAACGTGTATATAAACGTGGAAGTGGCTACAGGTTCCCCACTCGGAAGCCCCCTCCACTCGCCGTTCTCAGCGCTGGCCCAGACTCTGAGGGAAATGGCGCGCGTCAACGCGCAGGAGAGGCCTCTAAAAACTCGGCCTAGCAGAGGATGGTTTCGATCCATCGACCTCTGGGTTATGGGCCCAGCACGCTTCCGCTGCGCCACTCTGCTCCGCCTCACCCCAGATGGGACTCGAACCCACAATCCCTGGCTTAGGAGGCCAGTGCCTTATCCATTAGGCCACTGGGGCTTACCAGCTGCGCTCCATCAGAGCCTTTGCTCCACTGGTATCAAAGGAATGTTTTAAATGTCGGGATAGCCGGACAAAGCCACTGTGTTGAATTTTCGGGTCTCGGGCCCTGAGCCGGCAGAAAGCACTCCAGACTGACTGTGGCAGGTGAGCATGGCTATATTTCCTGATTTGAAATGTTTCCATGTCAGAAGATCGTTTGAAGAGATGTTTGCATTTTACACGACAGTGTAAAGTGACGGGAAGATAAAGACTAAGTGAAGTGAACGTGTATATAAACGTGGAAGTGGCTACAGGTTCCCCACTCGGAAGCCCCCTCCACTCACCGTTCTCAGCGCTGGCCCAGACTCTGAGGGAAATGGCGCGCGTCAACGCGCAGGAGAGGCCTCTAAAAACTCGGCCTAGCAGAGGATGGTTTCGATCCATCGACCTCTGGGTTATGGGCCCAGCACGCTTCCGCTGCGCCACTCTGCTCTGCCTCAGTTCTCATTGCCTGCTCATTTCCATTAGCTCCAGTGCTCTCATTGCAGTTTGACTGGATTGCAAGGCAGATTTGAGAAAATGCAGATGAGATGATCAGGACAAGTCAAAGGAGGTGCGTAGTCGGATACGGAAATGGCTGCACGTTCCCCAGTGAAAGCCTGCCGGTCGTAGTTTTCATTCCCGTGTCAGGCTGTGGGTTGTGAAAGGCAAAATGTGTGCGGCTCTCCTATCGTGGCACCTAAAGGGTTAGCCTAGCAGAGGATGGTTTCGATCCATCGACCTCTGGGTTATGGGCCCAGCACGCTTCCGCTGCGCCACTCTGCTCCGCCTCACCCCAGATGGGACTCGAACCCACAATCCCTGGCTTAGGAGGCCAGTGCCTTATCCATTAGGCCACTGGGGCTTACCAGCTGCGCTCCATCAGAGCCTTTGCTCCACTGGTATCAAAGGAATGTTTTAAATGTCGGGATAGCCGGACAAAGCCACTGTGTTGAATTTTCGGGTCTCGGGCCCTGAGCCGGCAGAAAGCACTCCAGACTGACTGTGGCAGGTGAGCATGGCTATATTTCCTGATTTGAAATGTTTCCATGTCAGAAGATCGTTTGAAGAGATGTTTGCATTTTACACGACAGTGTAAAGTGACGGGAAGATCAAGACTAAGTGAAGTGAACGTGTATATAAACGTGGAAGTGGCTACAGGTTCCCCACTCGGAAGCCCCCTCCACTCGCCGTTCTCAGCGCTGGCCCAGACTCTGAGGGAAATGGCGCGCGTCAACGCGCAGGAGAGGCCTCTAAAAACTCGGCCTAGCAGAGGATGGTTTCGATCCATCGACCTCTGGGTTATGGGCCCAGCACGCTTCCGCTGCGCCACTCTGTGCGGCTCCGCCTCACCCCAGATGGGACTCGAACCCACAATCCCTGGCTTAGGAGGCCAGTGCCTTATCCATTAGGCCACTGGGGCTTACCAGCTGCGCTCCATCAGAGCCTTTGCTCCACTGGTGTCAAAGGAATGTTTTAAATGTCGGGATAGCCGGACAAAGCCACTGTGTTGAATTTTCGGGTCTCGGGCCCTGAGCCGGCAGAAAGCACTCCAGACTGACTGTGGCAGGTGAGCATGGCTATATTTCCTGATTTGAAATGTTTCCATGTCAGAAGATCGTTTGAAGAGATGTTTGCATTTTACACGACAGTGTAAAGTGACGGGAAGATCAAGACTAAGTGAAGTGAACGTGTATATAAACGTGGAAGTGGCTACAGGTTCCCCACTCGGAAGCCCCCTCCACTCGCCGGTCTCAGCGCTGGCCCAGACTCTGAGGGAAATGGCGCGCGTCATGCGCAGGAGAGGCCTCTAAAAACTCGGCCTAGCAGAGGATGGTTTCGATCCATCGACCTCTGGGTTATGGGCCCAGCACGCTTCCGCTGCGCCACTCTGCTCTGCCTCAGTTCTCATTGCCTGCTCATTTCCATTAGCTCCAGTGCTCTCATTGCAGTTTGACTGGATTGCAAGGCAGATTTGAGAAAATGCAGATGAGATGATCAGGACAAGTCAAAGGAGGTGCGTAGTCGGATACGGAAATGGCTGCACGTTCCCCAGTGAAAGCCTGCCGGTCGTAGTTTTCATTCCCGTGTCAGGCTGTGGGTTGTGAAAGGCAAAATGTGTGCGGCTCTCCTATCGTGGCACCTAAAGGGTTAGCCTAGCAGAGGATGGTTTCGATCCATCGACCTCTGGGTTATGGGCCCAGCACGCTTCCGCTGCGCCACTCTGCTCCGCCTCACCCCAGATGGGACTCGAACCCACAATCCCTGGCTTAGGAGGCCAGTGCCTTATCCATTAGGCTACTGGGGCTTACCAGCTGCGCTCCATCAGAGCCTTTGCTCCACTGGTATCAAAGGAATGTTTTAAATGTCGGGATAGCCGGACAAAGCCACTGTGTTGAATTTTCGGGTCTCGGGCCCTGAGCCGGCAGAAAGCACTCCAGACTGACTGTGGCAGGTGAGCATGGCTATATTTCCTGATTTGAAATGTTTCCATGTCAGAAGATCGTTTGAAGAGATGTTTGCATTTTACACGACAGTGTAAAGTGACGGGAAGATCAAGACTAAGTGAAGTGAACGTGTATATAAACGTGGAAGTGGCTACAGGTTCCCCACTCGGAAGCCCCCTCCACTCGCCGTTCTCAGCGCTGGCCCAGACTCTGAGGGAAATGGCGCGCGTCAACGCGCAGGAGAGGCCTCTAAAAACTCGGCCTAGCAGAGGATGGTTTCGATCCATCGACCTCTGGGTTATGGGCCCAGCACGCTTCCGCTGCGCCACTCTGCTCCGCCTCACCCCAGATGGGACTTGAACCCACAATCCCTGGCTTAGGAGGCCAGTGCCTTATCCATTAGGCCACTGGGGCTTACCAGCTGCGCTCCATCAGAGCCTTTGCTCCACTGGTATCAAAGGAATGTTTTAAATGTCGGGATAGCCGGACAACGCCACTGTGTTGAATTTTCGGGTCTCGGGCCCTGAGCCGGCAGAAAGCACTCCAGACTGACTGTGGCAGGTGAGCATGGCTATATTTCCTGATTTGAAATGTTTCCATGTCAGAAGATCGTTTGAAGAGATGTTTGCATTTTACACGACAGTGTAAAGTGACGGGAAGATCAAGACTAAGTGAAGTGAACGTGTATATAAACGTGGAAGTGGCTACAGGTTCCCCACTCGGAAGCCCCCTCCACTCGCCGTTCTCAGCGCTGGCCCAGACTCTGAGGGAAATGGCGCGCGTCAACGCGCAGGAGAGGCCTCTAAAAACTCGGCCTAGCAGAGGATGGTTTCGATCCATCGACCTCTGGGTTATGGGCCCAGCACGCTTCCGCTGCGCCACTCTGCTCTGCCTCAGTTCTCATTGCCTGCTCATTTCCATTAGCTCCAGTGCTCTCATTGCAGTTTGACTGGATTGCAAGGCAGATTTGAGAAAATGCAGATGAGATGATCAGGACAAGTCAAAGGAGGTGCGTAGTCGGATACGGAAATGGCTGCACGTTCCCCAGTGAAAGCCTGCCGGTCGTAGTTTTCATTCCCGTGTCAGGCTGTGGGTTGTGAAAGGCAAAATGTGTGCGGCTCTCCTATCGTGGCACCTAAAGGGTTAGCCTAGCAGAGGATGGTTTCGATCCATCGACCTCTGGGTTATGGGCCCAGCACGCTTCCGCTGCGCCACTCTGCTCCGCCTCACCCCAGATGGGACTCGAACCCACAATCCCTGGCTTAGGAGGCCAGTGCCTTATCCATTAGGCCACTGGGGCTTACCAGCTGCGCTCCATCAGAGCCTTTGCTCCACTGGTATCAAAGGAATGTTTTAAATGTCGGGATAGCCGGACAAAGCCACTGTGTTGAATTTTCGGGTCTCGGGCCCTGAGCCGGCAGAAAGCACTCCAGACTGACTGTGGCAGGTGAGCATGGCTATATTTCCTGATTTGAAATGTTTCCATGTCAGAAGATCGTTTGAAGAGATGTTTGCATTTTACACGACAGTGTAAAGTGACGGGAAGATCAAGACTAAGTGAAGTGAACGTGTATATAAACGTGGAAGTGGCTACAGGTTCCCCACTCGGAAGCCCCCTCCACTCGCCGTTCTCAGCGCTGGCCCAGACTCTGAGGGAAATGGCGCGCGTCAACGCGCAGGAGAGGCCTCTAAAAACTCGGCCTAGCAGAGGATGGTTTCAATCCATCGACCTCTGGGTTATGGGCCCAGCACGCTTCCGCTGCGCCACTCTGCTCCGCCTCACCCCAGATGGGACTCGAACCCACAATCCCTGGCTTAGGAGGCCAGTGCCTTATCCATTAGGCCACTGGGGCTTACCAGCTGTGCTCCATCAGAGCCTTTGCTCCACTGGTATCAAAGGAATGTTTTAAATGTCGGGATAGCCGGACAAAGCCACTGTGTTGAATTTTCGGGTCTCGGGCCCTGAGCCGGCAGAAAGCACTCCAGACTGACTGTGGCAGGTGAGCATGGCTATATTTCCTGATTTGAAATGTTTCCATGTCAGAAGATCGTTTGAAGAGATGTTTGCATTTTACACGACAGTGTAAAGTGACGGGAAGATCAAGACTAAGTGAAGTGAACGTGTATATAAACGTGGAAGTGGCTACAGGTTCCCCACTCGGAAGCCCCCTCCACTCGCCGTTCTCAGCGCTGGCCCAGACTCTGAGGGAAATGGCGCGCGTCAACGCGCAGGAGAGGCCTCTAAAAACTCGGCCTAGCAGAGGATGGTTTCGATCCATCGACCTCTGGGTTATGGGCCCAGCACGCTTCCGCTGCGCCACTCTGCTCCGCCTCACCCCAGATGGGACTCGAACCCACAATCCCTGGCTTAGGAGGCCAGTGCCTTATCCATTAGGCCACTGGGGCTTACCAGCTGCGCTCCATCAGAGCCTTTGCTCCACTGGTATCAAAGGAATGTTTTAAATGTCGGGATAGCCGGACAAAGCCACTGTGTTGAATTTTCGGGTCTCGGGCCCTGAGCCGGCAGAAAGCACTCCAGACTGACTGTGGCAGGTGAGCATGGCTATATTTCCTGATTTGAAATGTTTCCATGTCAGAAGATCGTTTGAAGAGATGTTTGCATTTTACACGACAGTGTAAAGTGACGGGAAGATCAAGACTAAGTGAAGTGAACGTGTATATAAACGTGGAAGTGGCTACAGGTTCCCCACTCGGAAGCCCCCTCCACTCGCCGTTCTCAGCGCTGGCCCAGACTCTGAGGGAAATGGCGCGCGTCATGCGCAGGAGAGGCCTCTAAAAACTCGGCCTAGCAGAGGATGGTTTCGATCCATCGACCTCTGGGTTATGGGCCCAGCACGCTTCCGCTGCGCCACTCTGCTCTGCCTCAGTTCTCATTGCCTGCTCATTTCCATTAGCTCCAGTGCTCTCATTGCAGTTTGACTGGATTGCAAGGCAGATTTGAGAAAATGCAGATGAGATGATCAGGACAAGTCAAAGGAGGTGCGTAGTCGGATACGGAAATGGCTGCACGTTCCCCAGTGAAAGCCTGCCGGTCGTAGTTTTCATTCCCGTGTCAGGCTGTGGGTTGTGAAAGGCAAAATGTGTGCGGCTCTCCTATCGTGGCACCTAAAGGGTTAGCCTAGCAGAGGATGGTTTCGATCCATCGACCTCTGGGTTATGGGCCCAGCACGCTTCCGCTGCGCCACTCTGCTCCGCCTCACCCCAGATGGGACTCGAACCCACAATCCCTGGCTTAGGAGGCCAGTGCCTTATCCATTAGGCCACTGGGGCTTACCAGCTGCGCTCCATCAGAGCCTTTGCTCCACTGGTATCAAAGGAATGTTTTAAATGTCGGGATAGCCGGACAAAGCCACTGTGTTGAATTTTCGGGTCTCGGGCCCTGAGCCGGCAGAAAGCACTCCAGACTGACTGTGGCAGGTGAGCATGGCTATATTTCCTGATTTGAAATGTTTCCATGTCAGAAGATCGTTTGAAGAGATGTTTGCATTTTACACGACAGTGTAAAGTGACGGGAAGATCAAGACTAAGTGAAGTGAACGTGTATATAAACGTGGAAGTGGCTACAGGTTCCCCACTCGGAAGCCCCCTCCACTCGCCGTTCTCAGCGCTGGCCCAGACTCTGAGGGAAATGGCGCGCGTCAACGCGCAGGAGAGGCCTCTAAAAACTCGGCCTAGCAGAGGATGGTTTCGATCCATCGACCTCTGGGTTATGGGCCCAGCACGCTTCCGCTGCGCCACTCTGCTCCGCCTCACCCCAGATGGGACTCGAACCCACAATCCCTGGCTTAGGAGGCCAGTGCCTTATCCATTAGGCTACTGGGGCTTACCAGCTGCGCTCCATCAGAGCCTTTGCTCCACTGGTATCAAAGGAATGTTTTAAATGTCGGGATAGCCGGACAAAGCCACTGTGTTGAATTTTCGGGTCTCGGGCCCTGAGCCGGCAGAAAGCACTCCAGACTGACTGTGGCAGGTGAGCATGGCTATATTTCCTGATTTGAAATGTTTCCATGTCAGAAGATCGTTTGAAGAGATGTTTGCATTTTACACGACAGTGTAAAGTGACGGGAAGATCAAGACTAAGTGAAGTGAACGTGTATATAAACGTGGAAGTGGCTACAGGTTCCCCACTCGGAAGCCCCCTCCACTCGCCGTTCTCAGCGCTGGCCCAGACTCTGAGGGAAATGGCGCGCGTCAACGCGCAGGAGAGGCCTCTAAAAACTCGGCCTAGCAGAGGATGGTTTCGATCCATCGACCTCTGGGTTATGGGCCCAGCACGCTTCCGCTGCGCCACTCTGCTCCGCCTCACCCCAGATGGGACTTGAACCCACAATCCCTGGCTTAGGAGGCCAGTGCCTTATCCATTAGGCCACTGGGGCTTACCAGCTGCGCTCCATCAGAGCCTTTGCTCCACTGGTATCAAAGGAATGTTTTAAATGTCGGGATAGCCGGACAAAGCCACTGTGTTGAATTTTCGGGTCTCGGGCCCTGAGCCGGCAGAAAGCACTCCAGACTGACTGTGGCAGGTGAGCATGGCTATATTTCCTGATTTGAAATGTTTCCATGTCAGAAGATCGTTTGAAGAGATGTTTGCATTTTACACGACAGTGTAAAGTGACGGGAAGATCAAGACTAAGTGAAGTGAACGTGTATATAAACGTGGAAGTGGCTACAGGTTCCCCACTCGGAAGCCCCCTCCACTCGCCGTTCTCAGCGCTGGCCCAGACTCTGAGGGAAATGGCGCGCGTCAACGCGCAGGAGAGGCCTCTAAAAACTCGGCCTAGCAGAGGATGGTTTCGATCCATCGACCTCTGGGTTATGGGCCCAGCACGCTTCCGCTGCGCCACTCTGCTCTGCCTCAGTTCTCATTGCCTGCTCATTTCCATTAGCTCCAGTGCTCTCATTGCAGTTTGACTGGATTGCAAGGCAGATTTGAGAAAATGCAGATGAGATGATCAGGACAAGTCAAAGGAGGTGCGTAGTCGGATACGGAAATGGCTGCACGTTCCCCAGTGAAAGCCTGCCGGTCGTAGTTTTCATTCCCGTGTCAGGCTGTGGGTTGTGAAAGGCAAAATGTGTGCGGCTCTCCTATCGTGGCACCTAAAGGGTTAGCCTAGCAGAGGATGGTTTCGATCCATCGACCTCTGGGTTATGGGCCCAGCACGCTTCCGCTGCGCCACTCTGCTCCGCCTCACCCCAGATGGGACTCGAACCCACAATCCCTGGCTTAGGAGGCCAGTGCCTTATCCATTAGGCCACTGGGGCTTACCAGCTGCGCTCCATCAGAGCCTTTGCTCCACTGGTATCAAAGGAATGTTTTAAATGTCGGGATAGCCGGACAAAGCCACTGTGTTGAATTTTCGGGTCTCGGGCCCTGAGCCGGCAGAAAGCACTCCAGACTGACTGTGGCAGGTGAGCATGGCTATATTTCCTGATTTGAAATGTTTCCATGTCAGAAGATCGTTTGAAGAGATGTTTGCATTTTACACGACAGTGTAAAGTGACGGGAAGATCAAGACTAAGTGAAGTGAACGTGTATATAAACGTGGAAGTGGCTACAGGTTCCCCACTCGGAAGCCCCCTCCACTCGCCGTTCTCAGCGCTGGCCCAGACTCTGAGGGAAATGGCGCGCGTCAACGCGCAGGAGAGGCCTCTAAAAACTCGGCCTAGCAGAGGATGGTTTCGATCCATCGACCTCTGGGTTATGGGCCCAGCACGCTTCCGCTGCGCCACTCTGCTCTGCCTCAGTTCTCATTGCCTGCTCATTTCCATTAGCTCCAGTGCTCTCATTGCAGTTTGACTGGATTGCAAGGCAGATTTGAGAAAATGCAGATGAGATGATCAGGACAAGTCAAAGGAGGTGCGTAGTCGGATACGGAAATGGCTGCACGTTCCCCAGTGAAAGCCTGCCGGTCGTAGTTTTCATTCCCGTGTCAGGCTGTGGGTTGTGAAAGGCAAAATGTGTGCGGCTCTCCTATCGTGGCACCTAAAGGGTTAGCCTAGCAGAGGATGGTTTCGATCCATCGACCTCTGGGTTATGGGCCCAGCACGCTTCCGCTGCGCCACTCTGCTCCGCCTCACCCCAGATGGGACTCGAACCCACAATCCCTGGCTTAGGAGGCCAGTGCCTTATCCATTAGGCCACTGGGGCTTACCAGCTGCGCTCCATCAGAGCCTTTGCTCCACTGGTATCAAAGGAATGTTTTAAATGTCGGGATAGCCGGACAAAGCCACTGTGTTGAATTTTCGGGTCTCGGGCCCTGAGCCGGCAGAAAGCACTCCAGACTGACTGTGGCAGGTGAGCATGGCTATATTTCCTGATTTGAAATGTTTCCATGTCAGAAGATCGTTTGAAGAGATGTTTGCATTTTACACGACAGTGTAAAGTGACGGGAAGATCAAGACTAAGTGAAGTGAACGTGTATATAAACGTGGAAGTGGCTACAGGTTCCCCACTCGGAAGCCCCCTCCACTCGCCGTTCTCAGCGCTGGCCCAGACTCTGAGGGAAATGGCGCGCGTCAACGCGCAGGAGAGGCCTCTAAAAACTCGGCCTAGCAGAGGATGGTTTCAATCCATCGACCTCTGGGTTATGGGCCCAGCACGCTTCCGCTGCGCCACTCTGCTCCGCCTCACCCCAGATGGGACTCGAACCCACAATCCCTGGCTTAGGAGGCCAGTGCCTTATCCATTAGGCCACTGGGGCTTACCAGCTGTGCTCCATCAGAGCCTTTGCTCCACTGGTATCAAAGGAATGTTTTAAATGTCGGGATAGCCGGACAAAGCCACTGTGTTGAATTTTCGGGTCTCGGGCCCTGAGCCGGCAGAAAGCACTCCAGACTGACTGTGGCAGGTGAGCATGGCTATATTTCCTGATTTGAAATGTTTCCATGTCAGAAGATCGTTTGAAGAGATGTTTGCATTTTACACGACAGTGTAAAGTGACGGGAAGATCAAGACTAAGTGAAGTGAACGTGTATATAAACGTGGAAGTGGCTACAGGTTCCCCACTCGGAAGCCCCCTCCACTCGCCGTTCTCAGCGCTGGCCCAGACTCTGAGGGAAATGGCGCGCGTCAACGCGCAGGAGAGGCCTCTAAAAACTCGGCCTAGCAGAGGATGGTTTCGATCCATCGACCTCTGGGTTATGGGCCCAGCACGCTTCCGCTGCGCCACTCTGCTCTGCCTCAGTTCTCATTGCCTGCTCATTTCCATTAGCTCCAGTGCTCTCATTGCAGTTTGACTGGATTGCAAGGCAGATTTGAGAAAATGCAGATGAGATGATCAGGACAAGTCAAAGGAGGTGCGTAGTCGGATACGGAAATGGCTGCACGTTCCCCAGTGAAAGCCTGCCGGTCGTAGTTTTCATTCCCGTGTCAGGCTGTGGGTTGTGAAAGGCAAAATGTGTGCGGCTCTCCTATCGTGGCACCTAAAGGGTTAGCCTAGCAGAGGATGGTTTCGATCCATCGACCTCTGGGTTATGGGCCCAGCACGCTTCCGCTGCGCCACTCTGCTCCGCCTCACCCCAGATGGGACTCGAACCCACAATCCCTGGCTTAGGAGGCCAGTGCCTTATCCATTAGGCCACTGGGGCTTACCAGCTGCGCTCCATCAGAGCCTTTGCTCCACTGGTATCAAAGGAATGTTTTAAATGTCGGGATAGCCGGACAAAGCCACTGTGTTGAATTTTCGGGTCTCGGGCCCTGAGCCGGCAGAAAGCACTCCAGACTGACTGTGGCAGGTGAGCATGGCTATATTTCCTGATTTGAAATGTTTCCATGTCAGAAGATCGTTTGAAGAGATGTTTGCATTTTACACGACAGTGTAAAGTGACGGGAAGATCAAGACTAAGTGAAGTGAACGTGTATATAAACGTGGAAGTGGCTACAGGTTCCCCACTCGGAAGCCCCCTCCACTCGCCGTTCTCAGCGCTGGCCCAGACTCTGAGGGAAATGGCGCGCGTCAACGCGCAGGAGAGGCCTCTAAAAACTCGGCCTAGCAGAGGATGGTTTCGATCCATCGACCTCTGGGTTATGGGCCCAGCACGCTTCCGCTGCGCCACTCTGCTCTGCCTCAGTTCTCATTGCCTGCTCATTTCCATTAGCTCCAGTGCTCTCATTGCAGTTTGACTGGATTGCAAGGCAGATTTGAGAAAATGCAGATGAGATGATCAGGACAAGTCAAAGGAGGTGCGTAGTCGGATACGGAAATGGCTGCACGTTCCCCAGTGAAAGCCTGCCGGTCGTAGTTTTCATTCCCGTGTCAGGCTGTGGGTTGTGAAAGGCAAAATGTGTGCGGCTCTCCTATCGTGGCACCTAAAGGGTTAGCCTAGCAGAGGATGGTTTCGATCCATCGATCTCTGGGTTATGGGCCCAGCACGCTTCCGCTGCGCCACTCTGCTCCGCCTCACCCCAGATGGGACTCGAACCCACAATCCCTGGCTTAGGAGGCCAGTGCCTTATCCATTAGGCCACTGGGGCTTACCAGCTGCGCTCCATCAGAGCCTTTGCTCCACTGGTATCAAAGGAATGTTTTAAATGTCGGGATAGCCGGACAAAGCCACTGTGTTGAATTTTCGGGTCTCGGGCCCTGAGCCGGCAGAAAGCACTCCAGACTGACTGTGGCAGGTGAGCATGGCTATATTTCCTGATTTGAAATGTTTCCATGTCAGAAGATCGTTTGAAGAGATGTTTGCATTTTACACGACAGTGTAAAGTGACGGGAAGATCAAGACTAAGTGAAGTGAACGTGTATATAAACGTGGAAGTGGCTACAGGTTCCCCACTCGGAAGCCCCCTCCACTCGCCGTTCTCAGCGCTGGCCCAGACTCTGAGGGAAATGGCGCGCGTCAACGCGCAGGAGAGGCCTCTAAAAACTCGGCCTAGCAGAGGATGGTTTCAATCCATCGACCTCTGGGTTATGGGCCCAGCACGCTTCCGCTGCGCCACTCTGCTCCGCCTCACCCCAGATGGGACTCGAACCCACAATCCCTGGCTTAGGAGGCCAGTGCCTTATCCATTAGGCCACTGGGGCTTACCAGCTGTGCTCCATCAGAGCCTTTGCTCCACTGGTATCAAAGGAATGTTTTAAATGTCGGGATAGCCGGACAAAGCCACTGTGTTGAATTTTCGGGTCTCGGGCCCTGAGCCGGCAGAAAGCACTCCAGACTGACTGTGGCAGGTGAGCATGGCTATATTTCCTGATTTGAAATGTTTCCATGTCAGAAGATCGTTTGAAGAGATGTTTGCATTTTACACGACAGTGTAAAGTGACGGGAAGATCAAGACTAAGTGAAGTGAACGTGTATATAAACGTGGAAGTGGCTACAGGTTCCCCACTCGGAAGCCCCCTCCACTCGCCGTTCTCAGCGCTGGCCCAGACTCTGAGGGAAATGGCGCGCGTCAACGCGCAGGAGAGGCCTCTAAAAACTCGGCCTAGCAGAGGATGGTTTCGATCCATCGACCTCTGGGTTATGGGCCCAGCACGCTTCCGCTGCGCCACTCTGCTCCGCCTCACCCCAGATGGGACTCGAACCCACAATCCCTGGCTTAGGAGGCCAGTGCCTTATCCATTAGGCCACTGGGGCTTACCAGCTGCGCTCCATCAGAGCCTTTGCTCCACTGGTATCAAAGGAATGTTTTAAATGTCGGGATAGCCGGACAAAGCCACTGTGTTGAATTTTCGGGTCTCGGGCCCTGAGCCGGCAGAAAGCACTCCAGACTGACTGTGGCAGGTGAGCATGGCTATATTTCCTGATTTGAAATGTTTCCATGTCAGAAGATCGTTTGAAGAGATGTTTGCATTTTACACGACAGTGTAAAGTGACGGGAAGATCAAGACTAAGTGAAGTGAACGTGTATATAAACGTGGAAGTGGCTACAGGTTCCCCACTCGGAAGCCCCCTCCACTCGCCGTTCTCAGCGCTGGCCCAGACTCTGAGGGAAATGGCGCGCATCATGCGCAGGAGAGGCCTCTAAAAACTCGGCCTAGCAGAGGATGGTTTCGATCCATCGACCTCTGGGTTATGGGCCCAGCACGCTTCCGCTGCGCCACTCTGCTCTGCCTCAGTTCTCATTGCCTGCTCATTTCCATTAGCTCCAGTGCTCTCATTGCAGTTTGACTGGATTGCAAGGCAGATTTGAGAAAATGCAGATGAGATGATCAGGACAAGTCAAAGGAGGTGCGTAGTCGGATACGGAAATGGCTGCACGTTCCCCAGTGAAAGCCTGCCGGTCGTAGTTTTCATTCCCGTGTCAGGCTGTGGGTTGTGAAAGGCAAAATGTGTGCGGCTCTCCTATCGTGGCACCTAAAGGGTTAGCCTAGCAGAGGATGGTTTCGATCCATCGACCTCTGGGTTATGGGCCCAGCACGCTTCCGCTGCGCCACTCTGCTCCGCCTCACCCCAGATGGGACTCGAACCCACAATCCCTGGCTTAGGAGGCCAGTGCCTTATCCATTAGGCCACTGGGGCTTACCAGCTGCGCTCCATCAGAGCCTTTGCTCCACTGGTATCAAAGGAATGTTTTAAATGTCGGGATAGCCGGACAAAGCCACTGTGTTGAATTTTCGGGTCTCGGGCCCTGAGCCGGCAGAAAGCACTCCAGACTGACTGTGGCAGGTGAGCATGGCTATATTTCCTGATTTGAAATGTTTCCATGTCAGAAGATCGTTTGAAGAGATGTTTGCATTTTACACGACAGTGTAAAGTGACGGGAAGATCAAGACTAAGTGAAGTGAATGTGTATATAAACGTGGAAGTGGCTACAGGTTCCCCACTCGGAAGCCCCCTCCACTCGCCGTTCTCAGCGCTGGCCCAGACTCTGAGGGAAATGGCGCGCGTCAACGCGCAGGAGAGGCCTCTAAAAACTCGGCCTAGCAGAGGATGGTTTCGATCCATCGACCTCTGGGTTATGGGCCCAGCACGCTTCCGCTGCGCCACTCTGCTCCGCCTCACCCCAGATGGGACTCGAACCCACAATCCCTGGCTTAGGAGGCCAGTGCCTTATCCATTAGGCCACTGGGGCTTACCAGCTGTGCTCCATCAGAGCCTTTGCTCCACTGGTATCAAAGGAATGTTTTAAATGTCGGGATAGCCGGACAAAGCCACTGTGTTGAATTTTCGGGTCTCGGGCCCTGAGCCGGCAGAAAGCACTCCAGACTGACTGTGGCAGGTGAGCATGGCTATATTTCCTGATTTGAAATGTTTCCATGTCAGAAGATCGTTTGAAGAGATGTTTGCATTTTACACGACAGTGTAAAGTGACGGGAAGATCAAGACTAAGTGAAGTGAACGTGTATATAAACGTGGAAGTGGCTACAGGTTCCCCACTCGGAAGCCCCCTCCACTCGCCGTTCTCAGCGCTGGCCCAGACTCTGAGGGAAATGGCGCGCGTCAACGCGCAGGAGAGGCCTCTAAAAACTCGGCCTAGCAGAGGATGGTTTCGATCCATCGACCTCTGGGTTATGGGCCCAGCACGCTTCCGCTGCGCCACTCTGCTCCGCCTCACCCCAGATGGGACTCGAACCCACAATCCCTGGCTTAGGAGGCCAGTGCCTTATCCATTAGGCCACTGGGGCTTACCAGCTGCGCTCCATCAGAGCCTTTGCTCCACTGGTATCAAAGGAATGTTTTAAATTTCGGGATAGCCGGACAAAGCCACTGTGTTGAATTTTCGGGTCTCGGGCCCTGAGCCGGCAGAAAGCACTCCAGACTGACTGTGGCAGGTGAGCATGGCTATATTTCCTGATTTGAAATGTTTCCATGTCAGAAGATCGTTTGAAGAGATGTTTGCATTTTACACGACAGTGTAAAGTGACGGGAAGATCAAGACTAAGTGAAGTGAACGTGTATATAAACGTGGAAGTGGCTACAGGTTCCCCACTCGGAAGCCCCCTCCACTCGCCGTTCTCAGCGCTGGCCCAGACTCTGAGGGAAATGGCGCGCGTCAACGCGCAGGAGAGGCCTCTAAAAACTCGGCCTAGCAGAGGATGGTTTCGATCCATCGACCTCTGGGTTATGGGCCCAGCACGCTTCCGCTGCGCCACTCTGCTCTGCCTCAGTTCTCATTGCCTGCTCATTTCCATTAGCTCCAGAGCTCTCATTGCAGTTTGACTGGATTGCAAGGCAGATTTGAGAAAATGCAGATGAGATGATCAGGACAAGTCAAAGGAGGTGCGTAGTCGGATACGGAAATGGCTGCACGTTCCCCAGTGAAAGCCTGCCGGTCGTAGTTTTCATTCCCGTGTCAGGCTGTGGGTTGTGAAAGGCAAAATGTGTGCGGCTCTCCTATCGTGGCACCTAAAGGGTTAGCCTAGCAGAGGATGGTTTCGATCCATCGACCTCTGGGTTATGGGCCCAGCACGCTTCCGCTGCGCCACTCTGCTCCGCCTCACCCAAGATGGGACTCGAACCCACAATCCCTGGCTTAGGAGGCCAGTGCCTTATCCATTAGGCCCCTGGGGCTTACGAGCTGCGCTCCATCAGAGCCTTTGCTCCACTGGTATCAAAGGAATGTTTTAAATGTCGGGAAAGCCGGACAAAGCCACTGTGTTGAATTTTCGGGTCTCGGGCCCTGAGCCGGCAGAAAGCACTCCAGACTGACTGTGGCAGGTGAGCATGGCTATATTTCCTGATTTGAAATGTTTCCATGTCAGAAGATCGTTTGAAGAGATGTTTGCATTTTACACGACAGTGTAAAGTGACGGGAAGATCAAGACTAAGTGAAGTGAACGTGTATATAAACGTGGAAGTGGCTACAGGTTCCCCAATCGGAAGCCCCCTCCACTCGCCGTTCTCAGCGCTGGCCCAGACTCTGAGGGAAATGGCGCGCGTCAACGCGCAGGAGAGGCCTCTAAAAACTCGGCCTAGCAGAGGATGGTTTCGATCCATCGACCTCTGGGTTATGGGCCCAGCACGCTTCCGCTGCGCCACTCTGCTCTGCCTCAGTTCTCATTGCCTGCTCATTTCCATTAGCTCCAGTGCTCTCATTGCAGTTTGACTGGATTGCAAGGCAGATTTGAGAAAATGCAGATGAGATGATCAGGACAAGTCAAAGGAGGTGCGTAGTCGGATACGGAAATGGCTGCACGTTCCCCAGTGAAAGCCTGCCGGTCGTAGTTTTCATTCCCGTGTCAGGCTGTGGGTTGTGAAAGGCAAAATGTGTGCGGCTCTCCTATCGTGGCACCTAAAGGGTTAGCCTAGCAGAGGATGGTTTTGATCCATCGACCTCTGGGTTATGGGCCCAGCACGCTTCCGCTGCGCCACTCTGCTCCGCCTCACCCCAGATGGGACTCGAACCCACAATCCCTGGCTTAGGAGGCCAGTGCCTTATCCATTAGGCCACTGGGGCTTACCAGCTGCGCTCCATCAGAGCCTTTGCTCCACTGGTATCAAAGGAATGTTTTAAATGTCGGGATTGCCGGACAAAGCCACTGTGTTGAATTTTCGGGTCTCGGGCCCTGAGCTGGCAGAAAGCACTCCAGACTGACTGTGGCAGGTGAGCATGGCTATATTTCCTGATTTGAAATGTTTCCATGTCAGAAGATCGTTTGAAGAGATGTTTGCATTTTACACGACAGTGTAAAGTGAGGGGAAGATCAAGACTAAGTGAAGTGAACGTGTATATAAATGTGGAAGTGGCTACAGGTTCCCCACTCGGAAGCCCCCTCCACTCGCCGTTCTCAGCGCTGGCCCAGACTCTGAGGGAAATGGCGCGCGTCAACGCGCAGGAGAGGCCTCTAAAAACTCGGCCTAGCAGAGGATGGTTTCGATCCATCGACCTCTGGGTTATGGGCCCAGCACGCTTCCGCTGCGCCACTCTGCTCCGCCTCACCCCAGATGGGACTCGAACCCACAATCCCTGGCTTAGGAGGCCAGTGCCTTATCCATTAGGCCACTGGGGCTTACCAGCTGCGCTCCATCAGAGCCTTTGCTCCACTGGTATCAAAGGAATGTTTTAAATTTCGGGATAGCCGGACAAAGCCACTGTGTTGAATTTTCGGGTCTCGGGCCCTGAGCCGGCAGAAAGCACTCCAGACTGACTGTGGCAGGTGAGCATGGCTATATTTCCTGATTTGAAATGTTTCCATGTCAGAAGATCGTTTGAAGAGATGTTTGCATTTTACACGACAGTGTAAAGTGACGGGAAGATCAAGACTAAGTGAAGTGAACGTGTATATAAACGTGGAAGTGGCTACAGGTTCCCCACTCGGAAGCCCCCTCCACTCGCCGTTCTCAGCGCTGGCCCAGACTCTGAGGGAAATGGCGCGCGTCAACGCGCAGGAGAGGCCTCTAAAAACTCGGCCTAGCAGAGGATGGTTTCTATCCATCGACCTCTGGGTTATGGGCCCAGCACGCTTCCGCTGCGCCACTCTGCTCTGCCTCAGTTCTCATTGCCTGCTCATTTCCATTAGCTCCAGAGCTCTCATTGCAGTTTGACTGGATTGCAAGGCAGATTTGAGAAAATGCAGATGAGATGATCAGGACAAGTCAAAGGAGGTGCGTAGTCGGATACGGAAATGGCTGCACGTTCCCCAGTGAAAGCCTGCCGGTCGTAGTTTTCATTCCCGTGTCAGGCTGTGGGTTGTGAAAGGCAAAATGTGTGCGGCTCTCCTATCGTGGCACCTAAAGGGTTAGCCTAGCAGAGGATGGTTTCGATCCATCGACCTCTGGGTTATGGGCCCAGCACGCTTCCGCTGCGCCACTCTGCTCCGCCTCACCCAAGATGGGACTCGAACCCACAATCCCTGGCTTAGGAGGCCAGTGCCTTATCCATTAGGCCCCTGGGGCTTACGAGCTGCGCTCCATCAGAGCCTTTGCTCCACTGGTATCAAAGGAATGTTTTAAATGTCGGGAAAGCCGGACAAAGCCACTGTGTTGAATTTTCGGGTCTCGGGCCCTGAGCCGGCAGAAAGCACTCCAGACTGACTGTGGCAGGTGAGCATGGCTATATTTCCTGATTTGAAATGTTTCCATGTCAGAAGATCGTTTGAAGAGATGTTTGCATTTTACACGACAGTGTAAAGTGACGGGAAGATCAAGACTAAGTGAAGTGAACGTGTATATAAACGTGGAAGTGGCTACAGGTTCCCCAATCGGAAGCCCCCTCCACTCGCCGTTCTCAGCGCTGGCCCAGACTCTGAGGGAAATGGCGCGCGTCAACGCGCAGGAGAGGCCTCTAAAAACTCGGCCTAGCAGAGGATGGTTTCGATCCATCGACCTCTGGGTTATGGGCCCAGCACTCTTCCGCTGCGCCACTCTGCTCTGCCTCAGTTCTCATTGCCTGCTCATTTCCATTAGCTCCAGTGCTCTCATTGCAGTTTGACTGGATTGCAAGGCAGATTTGAGAAAATGCAGATGAGATGATCAGGACAAGTCAAAGGAGGTGCGTAGTCGGATACGGAAATGGCTGCACGTTCCCCAGTGAAAGCCTGCCGGTCGTAGTTTTCATTCCCGTGTCAGGCTGTGGGTTGTGAAAGGCAAAATGTGTGCGGCTCTCCTATCGTGGCACCTAAAGGGTTAGCCTAGCAGAGGATGGTTTCGATCCATCGACCTCTGGGTTATGGGCCCAGCACGCTTCCGCTGCGCCACTCTGCTCCGCCTCACCCCAGATGGGACTCGAACCCACAATCCCTGGCTTAGGAGGCCAGTGCCTTATCCATTAGGCCACTGGGGCTTACCAGCTGCGCTCCATCAGAGCCTTTGCTCCACTGGTATCAAAGGAATGTTTTAAATGTCGGGATTGCCGGACAAAGCCACTGTGTTGAATTTTCGGGTCTCGGGCCCTGAGCTGGCAGAAAGCACTCCAGACTGACTGTGGCAGGTGAGCATGGCTATATTTCCTGATTTGAAATGTTTCCATGTCAGAAGATCGTTTGAAGAGATGTTTGCATTTTACACGACAGTGTAAAGTGAGGGGAAGATCAAGACTAAGTGAAGTGAACGTGTATATAAATGTGGAAGTGGCTACAGGTTCCCCACTCGGAAGCCCCCTCCACTCGCCGTTCTCAGCGCTGGCCCAGACTCTGAGGGAAATGGCGCGCGTCAACGCGCAGGAGAGGCCTCTAAAAACTCGGCCTAGCAGAGGATGGTTTCGATCCATCGACCTCTGGGTTATGGGCCCAGCACGCTTCCGCTGCGCCACTCTGCTCCGCCTCACCCCAGATGGGACTCGAACCCACAATCCCTGGCTTAGGAGGCCAGTGCCTTATCCATTAGGCCACTGGGGCTTACCAGCTGCGCTCCATCAGAGCCTTTGCTCCACTGGTATCAAAGGAATGTTTTAAATGTCGGGATTGCCGGACAAAGCCACTGTGTTGAATTTTCGGGTCTCGGGCCCTGAGCCGGCAGAAAGCACTCCAGACTGACTGTGGCAGGTGAGCATGGCTATATTTCCTGATTTGAAATGTTTCCATGTCAGAAGATCGTTTGAAGAGATGTTTGCATTTTACACGACAGTGTAAAGTGACGGGAAGATCAAGACTAAGTGAAGTGAACGTGTATATAAACGTGGAAGTGGCTACAGGTTCCCCACTCGGAAGCCCCCTCCACTCGCCGTTCTCAGCGCTGGCCCAGACTCTGAGGGAAATGGCGCGCGTCAACGCGCAGGAGAGGCCTCTAAAAACTCGGCCTAGCAGAGGATGGTTTCGATCCATCGACCTCTGGGTTATGGGCCCAGCACGCTTCCGCTGCGCCACTCTGCTCTGCCTCAGTTCTCATTGCCTGCTCATTTCCATTAGCTCCAGAGCTCTCATTGCAGTTTGACTGGATTGCAAGGCAGATTTGAGAAAATGCAGATGAGATGATCAGGACAAGTCAAAGGAGGTGCGTAGTCGGATACGGAAATGGCTGCACGTTCCCCAGTGAAAGCCTGCCGGTCGTAGTTTTCATTCCCGTGTCAGGCTGTGGGTTGTGAAAGGCAAAATGTGTGCGGCTCTCCTATCGTGGCACCTAAAGGGTTAGCCTAGCAGAGGATGGTTTCGATCCATCGACCTCTGGGTTATGGGCCCAGCACGCTTCCGCTGCGCCACTCTGCTCCGCCTCACCCAAGATGGGACTCGAACCCACAATCCCTGGCTTAGGAGGCCAGTGCCTTATCCATTAGGCCCCTGGGGCTTACGAGCTGCGCTCCATCAGAGCCTTTGCTCCACTGGTATCAAAGGAATGTTTTAAATGTCGGGAAAGCCGGACAAAGCCACTGTGTTGAATTTTCGGGTCTCGGGCCCTGAGCCGGCAGAAAGCACTCCAGACTGACTGTGGCAGGTGAGCATGGCTATATTTCCTGATTTGAAATGTTTCCATGTCAGAAGATCGTTTGAAGAGATGTTTGCATTTTACACGACAGTGTAAAGTGACGGGAAGATCAAGACTAAGTGAAGTGAACGTGTATATAAACGTGGAAGTGGCTACAGGTTCCCCAATCGGAAGCCCCCTCCACTCGCCGTTCTCAGCGCTGGCCCAGACTCTGAGGGAAATGGCGCGCGTCAACGCGCAGGAGAGGCCTCTAAAAACTCGGCCTAGCAGAGGATGGTTTCGATCCATCGACCTCTGGGTTATGGGCCCAGCACGCTTCCGCTGCGCCACTCTGCTCTGCCTCAGTTCTCATTGCCTGCTCATTTCCATTAGCTCCAGTGCTCTCATTGCAGTTTGACTGGATTGCAAGGCAGATTTGAGAAAATGCAGATGAGATGATCAGGACAAGTCAAAGGAGGTGCGTAGTCGGATACGGAAATGGCTGCACGTTCCCCAGTGAAAGCCTGCCGGTCGTAGTTTTCATTCCCGTGTCAGGCTGTGGGTTGTGAAAGGCAAAATGTGTGCGGCTCTCCTATCGTGGCACCTAAAGGGTTAGCCTAGCAGAGGATGGTTTCGATCCATCGACCTCTGGGTTATGGGCCCAGCACGCTTCCGCTGCGCCACTCTGCTCCGCCTCACCCCAGATGGGACTCGAACCCACAATCCCTGGCTTAGGAGGCCAGTGCCTTATCCATTAGGCCACTGGGGCTTACCAGCTGCGCTCCATCAGATCCTTTGCTCCACTGGTATCAAAGGAATGTTTTAAATGTCGGGATTGCCGGACAAAGCCACTGTGTTGAATTTTCGGGTCTCGGGCCCTGAGCTGGCAGAAAGCACTCCAGACTGACTGTGGCAGGTGAGCATGGCTATATTTCCTGATTTGAAATGTTTCCATGTCAGAAGATCGTTTGAAGAGATGTTTGCATTTTACACGACAGTGTAAAGTGAGGGGAAGATCAAGACTAAGTGAAGTGAACGTGTATATAAATGTGGAAGTGGCTACAGGTTCCCCACTCGGAAGCCCCCTCCACTCGCCGTTCTCAGCGCTGGCCCAGACTCTGAGGGAAATGGCGCGCGTCAACGCGCAGGAGAGGCCTCTAAAAACTCGGCCTAGCAGAGGATGGTTTCGATCCATCGACCTCTGGGTTATGGGCCCAGCACGCTTCCGCTGCGCCACTCTGCTCTGCCTCAGTTCTCATTGCCTGCTCATTTCCATTAGCTCCAGAGCTCTCATTGCAGTTTGACTGGATTGCAAGGCAGATTTGAGAAAATGCAGATGAGATGATCAGGACAAGTCAAAGGAGGTGCGTAGTCGGATACGGAAATGGCTGCACGTTCCCCAGTGAAAGCCTGCCGGTCGTAGTTTTCATTCCCGTGTCAGGCTGTGGGTTGTGAAAGGCAAAATGTGTGCGGCTCTCCTATCGTGGAACCTAAAGGGTTAGCCTAGCAGAGGATGGTTTCGATCCATCGACCTCTGGGTTATGGGCCCAGCACGCTTCCGCTGCGCCACTCTGCTCCACCTCACCCCAGATGGGACTCGAACCCACAATCCCTGGCTTAGGAGGCCAGTGCCTTATCCATTAGGCCACTGGGGCTTACCAGCTGCGCTCCATCAGAGCCTTTGCTCCACTGGTATCAAAGGAATGTTTTAAATTTCGGGATAGCCGGACAAAGCCACTGTGTTGAATTTTCGGGTCTCGGGCCCTGAGCCGGCAGAAAGCACTCCAGACTGACTGTGGCAGGTGAGCATGGCTATATTTCCTGATTTGAAATGTTTCCATGTCAGAAGATCGTTTGAAGAGATGTTTGCATTTTACACGACAGTGTAAAGTGACTGGAAGATCAAGACTAAGTGAAGTGAACGTGTATATAAACGTGGAAGTGGCTACAGGTTCCCCACTCGGAAGCCCCCTCCACTCGCCATTCTCAGCGCTGGCCCAGACTCTGAGGGAAATGGCGCGCGTCAACGCGCAGGAGAGGCCTCTAAAAACTCGGCCTAGCAGAGGATGGTTTCTATCCATCGACCTCTGGGTTATGGGCCCAGCACGCTTCCGCTGCGCCACTCTGCTCTGCCTCAGTTCTCATTGCCTGCTCATTTCCATTAGCTCCAGAGCTCTCATTGCAGTTTGACTGGATTGCAAGGCAGATTTGAGAAAATGCAGATGAGATGATCAGGACAAGTCAAAGGAGGTGCGTAGTCGGATACGGAAATGGCTGCACGTTCCCCAGTGAAAGCCTGCCGGTCGTAGTTTTCATTCCCGTGTCAGGCTGTGGGTTGTGAAAGGCAAAATGTGTGCGGCTCTCCTATCGTGGCACCTAAAGGGTTGGCCTAGCAGAGGATGGTTTCGATCCATCGACCTCTGGGTTATGGGCCCAGCACGCTTCCGCTGCGCCACTCTGCTCCACCTCACCCCAGATGGGACTCGAACCCACAATCCCTGGCTTAGGAGGCCAGTGCCTTATCCATTAGGCCACTGGGGCTTACCAGCTGCGCTCCATCAGAGCCTTTGCTCCACTGGTATCAAAGGAATGTTTTAAATGTCGGGATTGCCGGACAAAGCCACTGTGTTGAATTTTCGGGTCTCGGGCCCTGAGCTGGCAGAAAGCACTCCAGACTGACTGTGGCAGGTGAGCATGGCTATATTTCCTGATTTGAAATGTTTCCATGTCAGAAGATCGTTTGAAGAGATGTTTGCATTTTACACGACAGTGTAAAGTGAGGGGAAGATCAAGACTAAGTGAAGTGAACGTGTATATAAATGTGGAAGTGGCTACAGGTTCCCCACTCGGAAGCCCCCTCCACTCGCCGTTCTCAGCGCTGGCCCAGACTCTGAGGGAAATGGCGCGCGTCAACGCGCAGGAGAGGCCTCTAAAAACTCGGCCTAGCAGAGGATGGTTTCGATCCATCGACCTCTGGGTTATGGGCCCAGCACGCTTCCGCTGCGCCACTCTGCTCCGCCTCACCCCAGATGGGACTCGAACCCACAATCCCTGGCTTAGGAGGCCAGTGCCTTATCCATTAGGCCACTGGGGCTTACCAGCTGCGCTCCATCAGAGCCTTTGCTCCACTGGTATCAAAGGAATGTTTTAAATGTCGGGATTGCCGGACAAAGCCACTGTGTTGAATTTTCGGGTCTCGGGCCCTGAGCTGGCAGAAAGCACTCCAGACTGACTGTGGCAGGTGAGCATGGCTATATTTCCTTATTTGAAATGTTTCCATGTCAGAAGATCGTTTGAAGAGATGTTTGCATTTTACACGACAGTGTAAAGTGAGGGGAAGATCAAGACTAAGTGAAGTGAACGTGTATATAAATGTGGAAGTGGCTACAGGTTCCCCACTCGGAAGCCCCCTCCACTCGCCGTTCTCAGCGCTGGCCCAGACTCTGAGGGAAATGGCGCGCGTCAACGCGCAGGAGAGGCCTCTAAAAACTCGGCCTAGCAGAGGATGGTTTCGATCCATCGACCTCTGGGTTATGGGCCCAGCACGCTTCCGCTGCGCCACTCTGCTCCACCTCACCCCAGATGGGACTCGAACCCACAATCCCTGGCTTAGGACGCCAGTGCCTTATCCATTAGGCCACTGGGGCTTACCAGCTGCGCTCCATCAGAGCCTTTGCTCCACTGGTATCAAAGGAATGTTTTAAATGTCGGGATAGCCGGACAAAGCCACTGTGTTGAATTTTCGGGTCTCGGGCCCTGAGCCGGCAGAAAGCACTCCAGACTGACTGTGGCAGGTGAGCATGGCTATATTTCCTGATTTGAAATGTTTCCATGTCAGAAGATCGTTTGAAGAGATGTTTGCATTTTACACGACAGTGTAAAGTGACGGGAAGATCAAGACTAAGTGAAGTGAACGTGTATATAAACGTGGAAGTGGCTACAGGTTCCCCACTCGGAAGCCCCCTCCACTCGCCGTTCTCAGCGCTGGCCCAGACTCTGAGGGAAATGGCGCGCGTCAACGCGCAGGAGAGGCCTCTAAAAACTCGGCCTAGCAGAGGATGGTTTCGATCCATCGACCTCTGGGTTATGGGCCCAGCACGCTTCCGCTGCGCCACTCTGCTCTGCCTCAGTTCTCATTGCCTGCTCATTTCCATTAGCTCCAGAGCTCTCATTGCAGTTTGACTGGATTGCAAGGCAGATTTGAGAAAATGCAGATGAGATGATCAGGACAAGTCAAAGGAGGTGCGTAGTCGGATACGGAAATGGCTGCACATTCCCCAGTGAAAGCCTGCCGGTCGTAGTTTTCATTCCCGTGTCAGGCTGTGGGTTGTGAAAGGCAAAATGTGTGCGGCTCTCCTATCGTGGCACCTAAAGGGTTAGCCTAGCAGAGGATGGTTTCGATCCATCGACCTCTGGGTTATGGGCCCAGCACGCTTCCGCTGCGCCACTCTGCTCTACCTCACCCCAGATGGGACTCGAACCCACAATCCCTGGCTTAGGACGCCAGTGCCTTATCCATTAGGCCACTGGGGCTTACCAGCTGCGCTCCATCAGAGCCTTTGCTCCACTGGTATCAAAGGAATGTTTTAAATGTCGGGATAGCCGGACAAAGCCACTGTGTTGAATTTTCGGGTCTCGGGCCCTGAGCCGGCAGAAAGCACTCCAGACTGACTGTGGCAGGTGAGCATTGCTATATTTCCTGATTTGAAATGTTTCCATGTCAGAAGATCGTTTGAAGAGATGTTTGCATTTTACACGACAGTGTAAAGTGACGGGAAGATCAAGACTAAGTGAAGTGAACGTGTATATAAACGTGGAAGTGGCTACAGGTTCCCCACTCGGAAGCCCCCTCCACTCGCCGTTCTCAGCGCTGGCCCAGACTCTGAGGGAAATGGCGCGCGTCAACGCGCAGGAGAGGCCTCTAAAAACTCGGCCTAGCAGAGGATGGTTTCGATCCATCGACCTCTGGGTTATGGGCCCAGCACGCTTCCGCTGCGCCACTCTGCTCTGCCTCAGTTCTCATTGCCTGCTCATTTCCATTAGCTCCAGAGCTCTCATTGCAGTTTGACTGGATTGCAAGGCAGATTTGAGAAAATGCAGATGAGATGATCAGGACAAGTCAAAGGAGGTGCGTAGTCGGATACGGAAATGGCTGCACGTTCCCCAGTGAAAGCCTGCCGGTCGTAGTTTTCATTCCCGTGTCAGGCTGTGGGTTGTGAAAGGCAAAATGTGTGCGGCTCTCCTATCGTGGCACCTAAAGGGTTAGCCTAGCAGAGGATGGTTTCGATCCATCGACCTCTGGGTTATGGGCCCAGCACGCTTCCGCTGCGCCACTCTGCTCCACCTCACCCCAGATGGGACTCGAACCCACAATCCCTGGCTTAGGACGCCAGTGCCTTATCCATTAGGCCACTGGGGCTTACCAGCTGCGCTCCATCAGAGCCTTTGCTCCACTGGTATCAAAGGAATGTTTTAAATGTCGGGATAGCCGGACAAAGCCACTGTGTTGAATTTTCGGGTCTCGGGCCCTGAGCCGGCAGAAAGCACTCCAGACTGACTGTGGCAGGTGAGCATTGCTATATTTCCTGATTTGAAATGTTTCCATGTCAGAAGATCGTTTGAAGAGATGTTTGCATTTTACACGACAGTGTAAAGTGACGGGAAGATCAAGACTAAGTGAAGTGAACGTGTATATAAACGTGGAAGTGGCTACAGGTTCCCCACTCGGAAGCCCCCTCCACTCGCCGTTCTCAGCGCTGGCCCAGACTCTGAGGGAAATGGCGCGCGTCAACGCGCAGGAGAGGCCTCTAAAAACTCGGCCTAGCAGAGGATGGTTTCGATCCATCGACCTCTGGGTTATGGGCCCAGCACGCTTCCGCTGCGCCACTCTGCTCCACCTCACCCAAAATGGGACTCGAACCCACAATCCCTGGCTTAGGACGCCAGTGCCTTATCCATTAGGCCACTGGGGCTTACCAGCTGCGCTCCATCAGAGCCTTTGCTCCACTGGTATCAAAGGAATGTTTTAAATGTCGGGATAGCCGGACAAAGCCACTGTGTTGAATTTTCGGGTCTCGGGCCCTGAGCTGGCAGAAAGCACTCCAGACTGACTGTGGCAGGTGAGCATGGCTATATTTCCTGATTTGAAATGTTTCCATGTCAGAAGATCGTTTGAAGAGATGTTTGCCTTTTACACGACAGTGTAAAGTGACGGGAAGATCAAGACTAAGTGAAGTGAACGTGTATATAAACGTGGAAGTGGCTACAGGTTCCCCACTCGGAAGCCCCCTCCGCTCGCCGTTCTCAGCGCTGGCCCAGACTCTGAGGGAAATGGCGCGCGTCAACGCGCAGGAGAGGCCTCTAAAAACTCGGCCTAGCAGAGGATGGTTTCGATCCATCGACCTCTGGGTTATGGGCCCAGCACGCTTCCGCTGCGCCACTCTGCTCTGCCTCAGTTCTCATTGCCTGCTCATTTCCATTAGCTCCAGTGCTCTCATTGCAGTTTGACTGGATTGCAAGGCAGATTTGAGAAAATGCAGATGAGATGATCAGGACAAGTCAAAGGAGGTGCGTAGTCGGATACGGAAATGGCTGCACGTTCCCCAGTGAAAGCCTGCCGGTCGTAGTTTTCATTCCCGTGTCAGGCTGTGGGTTGTGAAAGGCAAAATGTGTGCGGCTCTCCTATCGTGGCACCTAAAGGGTTAGCCTAGCAGAGGATGGCTTCGATCCATCGACCTCTGGGTTATGGGCCCAGCACGCTTCCGCCGCGCCACTCTGCTCCGCCTCACCCCAGATGGGACTCGAACCCACAATCCCTGGCTTAGGAGGCCAGTGCCTTATCCATTAGGCCACTGGGGCTTACCAGCTGCGCTCCATCAGAGCCTTTGCTCCACTGGTATCAAAGGAATGTTTTAACTGTCGGGATAGCCGGACAAAGCCACTGTGTTGAATTTTCGGGTCTCGGGCCCTGAGCCGGCAGAAAGCACTCCAGACTGACTGTGGCAGGTGAGCATGGCTATATTTCCTGATTTGAAATGTTTCCATGTCAGAAGATCGTTTGAAGAGATGTTTGCATTTTACACGACAGTGTAAAGTGACGGGAAGATCAAGACTAAGTGAAGTGAACGTGTATATAAACGTGGAAGTGGCTACAGGTTCCCCACTCGGAAGCCCCCTCCGCTCGCCGTTCTCAGCGCTGGCCCAGACTCTGAGGGAAATGGCGCGCGTCAACGCGCAGGAGAGGCCTCTAAAAACTCGGCCTAGCAGAGGATGGTTTCGATCCATCGACCTCTGGGTTATGGGCCCAGCACGCTTCCGCTGCGCCACTCTGCTCTGCCTCAGTTCTCATTGCCTGCTCATTTCCATTAGCTCCAGTGCTCTCATTGCAGTTTGACTGGATTGCAAGGCAGATTTGAGAAAATGCAGATGAGATGATCAGGACAAGTCAAAGGAGGTGCGTAGTCGGATACGGAAATGGCTGCACGTTCCCCAGTGAAAGCCTGCCGGTCGTAGTTTTCATTCCCGTGTCAGGCTGTGGGTTGTGAAAGGCAAAATGTGTGCGGCTCTCCTATCGTGGCACCTAAAGGGTTAGCCTAGCAGAGGATGGTTTCGATCCATCGACCTCTGGGTTATGGGCCCAGCACGCTCCCGCTGCGCCACTCTGCTCCACCTCACCCAAAATGGGACTCGAACCCACAATCCCTGGCTTAGGAGGCCAGTGCCTTATCCATTAGGCCACTGGGGCTTACCAGCTGCGCTCCATCAGAGCCTTTGCTCCACTGGTATCAAAGGAATGTTTTAACTGTCGGGATAGCCGGACAAAGCCACTGTGTTGAATTTTCGGGTCTCGGGCCCTGAGCCGGCAGAAAGCACTCCAGACTGACTGTGGCAGGTGAGCATGGCTATATTTCCTGATTTGAAATGTTTCCATGTCAGAAGATCGTTTGAAGAGATGTTTGCATTTTACACGACAGTGTAAAGTGACGGGAAGATCAAGACTAAGTGAAGTGAACGTGTATATAAACGTGGAAGTGGCTACAGGTTCCCCACTCGGAAGCCCCCTCCGCTCGCCGTTCTCAGCGCTGGCCCAGACTCTGAGGGAAATGGCGCGCGTCAACGCGCAGGAGAGGCCTCTAAAAACTCGGCCTAGCAGAGGATGGTTTCGATCCATCGACCTCTGGGTTATGGGCCCAGCACGCTTCCGCTGCGCCACTCTGCTCTGCCTCAGTTCTCATTGCCTGCTCATTTCCATTAGCTCCAGTGCTCTCATTGCAGTTTGACTGGATTGCAAGGCAGATTTGAGAAAATGCAGATGAGATGATCAGGACAAGTCAAAGGAGGTGCGTAGTCGGATACGGAAATGGCTGCACGTTCCCCAGTGAAAGCCTGCCGGTCGTAGTTTTCATTCCCGTGTCAGGCTGTGGGTTGTGAAAGGCAAAATGTGTGCGGCTCTCCTATCGTGGCACCTAAAGGGTTAGCCTAGCAGAGGATGGTTTCGATCCATCGACCTCTGGGTTATGGGCCCAGCACGCTTCCGCTGCGCCACTCTGCTCCGCCTCACCCCAGATGGGACTCGAACCCACAATCCCTGGCTTAGGAGGCCAGTGCCTTATCCATTAGGTCACTGGGGCTTACCAGCTGCGCTCCATCAGAGCCTTTGCTCCACTGGTATCAAAGGAATGTTTTAAATGTCGGGATAGCCGGACAAAGCCACTGTGTTGAATTTTCGGGTCTCGGGCCCTGAGCCGGCAGAAAGCACTCCAGACTGACTGTGGCAGGTGAGCATGGCTATATTTCCTGATTTGAAATGTTTCCATGTCAGAAGATCGTTTGAAGAGATGTTTGCATTTTACACGACAGTGTAAAGTGACGGGAAGATCAAGACTAAGTGAAGTGAACGTGTATATAAACGTGGAAGTGGCTACAGGTTCCCCACTCGGAAGCCCCCTCCGCTCGCCGTTCTCAGCGCTGGCCCAGACTCTGAGGGAAATGGCGCGCGTCAACGCGCAGGAGAGGCCTCTAAAAACTCGGCCTAGCAGAGGATGGTTTCTATCCATCGACCTCTGGGTTATGGGCCCAGCACGCTTCCGCTGCGCCACTCTGCTCTGCCTCAGTTCTCATTGCCTGCTCATTTCCATTAGCTCCAGTGCTCTCATTGCAGTTTGACTGGATTGCAAGGCAGATTTGAGAAAATGCAGATGAGATGATCAGGACAAGTCAAAGGAGGTGCGTAGTCGGATACGGAAATGGCTGCACGTTCCCCAGTGAAAGCCTGCCGGTCGTAGTTTTCATTCCCGTGTCAGGCTGTGGGTTGTGAAAGGCAAAATGTGTGCGGCTCTCCTATCGTGGCACCTAAAGGGTTAGCCTAGCAGAGGATGGCTTCGATCCATCGACCTCTGGGTTATGGGCCCAGCACGCTTCCGCTGCGCCACTCTGCTCCGCCTCACCCCAGATGGGACTCGAACCCACAATCCCTGGCTTAGGAGGCCAGTGCCTTATCCATTAGGCCACTGGGGCTTACCAGCTGCGCTCCATCAGAGCCTTTGCTCCACTGGTATCAAAGGAATGTTTTAACTGTCGGGATAGCCGGACAAAGCCACTGTGTTGAATTTTCGGGTCTCGGGCCCTGAGCCGGCAGAAAGCACTCCAGACTGACTGTGGCAGGTGAGCATGGCTATATTTCCTGATTTGAAATGTTTCCATGTCAGAAGATCGTTTGAAGAGATGTTTGCATTTTACACGACAGTGTAAAGTGACGGGAAGATCAAGACTAAGTGAAGTGAACGTGTATATAAACGTGGAAGTGGCTACAGGTTCCCCACTCGGAAGCCCCCTCCGCTCGCCGTTCTCAGCGCTGGCCCAGACTCTGAGGGAAATGGCGCGCGTCAACGCGCAGGAGAGGCCTCTAAAAACTCGGCCTAGCAGAGGATGGTTTCGATCCATCGACCTCTGGGTTATGGGCCCAGCACGCTTCCGCTGCGCCACTCTGCTCTGCCTCAGTTCTCATTGCCTGCTCATTTCCATTAGCTCCAGTGCTCTCATTGCAGTTTGACTGGATTGCAAGGCAGATTTGAGAAAATGCAGATGAGATGATCAGGACAAGTCAAAGGAGGTGCGTAGTCGGATACGGAAATGGCTGCACGTTCCCCAGTGAAAGCCTGCCGGTCGTAGTTTTCATTCCCGTGTCAGGCTGTGGGTTGTGAAAGGCAAAATGTGTGCGGCTCTCCTATCGTGGCACCTAAAGGGTTAGCCTAGCAGAGGATGGTTTCGATCCATCGACCTCTGGGTTATGGGCCCAGCACGCTTCCGCTGCGCCACTCTGCTCCGCCTCACCCCAGATGGGACTCGAACCCACAATTCCTGGCTTAGGAGGCCAGTGCCTTATCCATTAGGCCACTGGGGCTTACCAGCTGCGCTCCATCAGAGCCTTTGCTCCACTGGTATCAAAGGAATGTTTTAAATGTCGGGATAGCCGGACAAAGCCACTGTGTTGAATTTTCGGGTCTCGGGCCCTGAGCCGGCAGAAAGCACTCCAGACTGACTGTGGCAGGTGAGCATGGCTATATTTCCTGATTTGAAATGTTTCCATGTCAGAAGATCGTTTGAAGAGATGTTTGCATTTTACCCGACAGTGTAAAGTGACGGGAAGATCAAGACTAAGTGAAGTGAACGTGTATATAAACGTGGAAGTGGCTACAGGTTCCCCACTCGGAAGCCCCCTCCGCTCGCCGTTCTCAGCGCTGGCCCAGACTCTGAGGGAAATGGCGCGCGTCAACGCGCAGGAGAGGCCTCTAAAAACTCGGCCTAGCAGAGGATGGTTTCGATCCATCGACCTCTGGGTTATGGGCCCAGCACGCTTCCGCTGCGCCACTCTGCTCTGCCTCAGTTCTCATTGCCTGCTCATTTCCATTAGCTCCAGTGCTCTCATTGCAGTTTGACTGGATTGCAAGGCAGATTTGAGAAAATGCAGATGAGATGATCAGGACAAGTCAAAGGAGGTGCGTAGTCGGATACGGAAATGGCTGCACGTTCCCCAGTGAAAGCCTGCCGGTCGTAGTTTTCATTCCCGTGTCAGGCTGTGGGTTGTGAAAGGCAAAATGTGTGCGGCTCTCCTATCGTGGCACCTAAAGGGTTAGCCTAGCAGAGGATGGCTTCGATCCATCGACCTCTGGGTTATGGGCCCAGCACGCTTCCGCTGCGCCACTCTGCTCCGCCTCACCCCAGATGGGACTCGAACCCACAATCCCTGGCTTAGGAGGCCAGTGCCTTATCCATTAGGCCACTGGGGCTTACCAGCTGCGCTCCATCAGAGCCTTTGCTCCACTGGTATCAAAGGAATGTTTTAAATGTCGGGATAGCCGGACAAAGCCACTGTGTTGAATTTTCGGGTCTCGGGCCCTGAGCCGGCAGAAAGCACTCCAGACTGACTGTGGCAGGTGAGCATGGCTATATTTCCTGATTTGAAATGTTTCCATGTCAGAAGATCGTTTGAAGAGATGTTTGCATTTTACACGACAGTGTAAAGTGACGGGAAGATCAAGACTAAGTGAAGTGAACGTGTATATAAACGTGGAAGTGGCTACAGGTTCCCCACTCGGAAGCCCCCTCCGCTCGCCGTTCTCAGCGCTGGCCCAGACTCTGAGGGAAATGGCGCGCGTCAACGCGCAGGAGAGGCCTCTAAAAACTCGGCCTAGCAGAGGATGGTTTCTATCCATCGACCTCTGGGTTATGGGCCCAGCACGCTTCCGCTGCGCCACTCTGCTCTGCCTCAGTTCTCATTGCCTGCTCATTTCCATTAGCTCCAGTGCTCTCATTGCAGTTTGACTGGATTGCAAGGCAGATTTGAGAAAATGCAGATGAGATGATCAGGACAAGTCAAAGGAGGTGCGTAGTCGGATACGGAAATGGCTGCACGTTCCCCAGTGAAAGCCTGCCGGTCGTAGTTTTCATTCCCGTGTCAGGCTGTGGGTTGTGAAAGGCAAAATGTGTGCGGCTCTCCTATCGTGGCACCTAAAGGGTTAGCCTAGCAGAGGATGGCTTCGATCCATCGACCTCTGGGTTATGGGCCCAGCACGCTTCCGCTGCGCCACTCTGCTCCGCCTCACCCCAGATGGGACTCGAACCCACAATCCCTAGCTTAGGAGGCCAGTGCCTTATCCATTAGGCCACTGGGGCTTACCAGCTGCGCTCCATCAGAGCCTTTGCTCCACTGGTATCAAAGGAATGTTTTAACTGTCGGGATAGCCGGACAAAGCCACTGTGTTGAATTTTCGGGTCTCGGGCCCTGAGGCGGCAGAAAGCACTCCAGACTGACTGTGGCAGGTGAGCATGGCTATATTTCCTGATTTGAAATGTTTCCATGTCAGAAGATCGTTTGAAGAGATGTTTGCATTTTACACGACAGTGTAAAGTGACGGGAAGATCAAGACTAAGTGAAGTGAACGTGTATATAAACGTGGAAGTGGCTACAGGTTCCCCACTCGGAAGCCCCCTCCGCTCGCCGTTCTCAGCGCTGGCCCAGACTCTGAGGGAAATGGCGCGCGTCAACGCGCAGGAGAGGCCTCTAAAAACTCGGCCTAGCAGAGGATGGTTTCGATCCATCGACCTCTGGGTTATGGGCCCAGCACGCTTCCGCTGCGCCACTCTGCTCTGCCTCAGTTCTCATTGCCTGCTCATTTCCATTAGCTCCAGTGCTCTCATTGCAGTTTGACTGGATTGCAAGGCAGATTTGAGAAAATGCAGATGAGATGATCAGGACAAGTCAAAGGAGGTGCGTAGTCGGATACGGAAATGGCTGCACGTTCCCCAGTGAAAGCCTGCCGGTCGTAGTTTTCATTCCCGTGTCAGGCTGTGGGTTGTGAAAGGCAAAATGTGTGCGGCTCTCCTATCGTGGCACCTAAAGGGTTAGCCTAGCAGAGGATGGTTTCGATCCATCGACCTCTGGGTTATGGGCCCAGCACGCTTCCGCTGCGCCACTCTGCTCCGCCTCACCCCAGATGGGACTCGAACCCACAATCCCTGGCTTAGGAGGCCAGTGCCTTATCCATTAGGCCACTGGGGCTTACCAGCTGCGCTCCATCAGAGCCTTTGCTCCACTGGTATCAAAGGAATGTTTTAAATGTCGGGATAGCCGGACAAAGCCACTGTGTTGAATTTTCGGGTCTCGGGCCCTGAGCCGGCAGAAAGCACTCCAGACTGACTGTGGCAGGTGAGCATGGCTATATTTCCTGATTTGAAATGTTTCCATGTCAGAAGATCGTTTGAAGAGATGTTTGCATTTTACACGACAGTGTAAAGTGACGGGAAGATCAAGACTAAGTGAAGTGAACGTGTATATAAACGTGGAAGTGGCTACAGGTTCCCCACTCGGAAGCCCCCTCCGCTCGCCGTTCTCAGCGCTGGCCCAGACTCTGAGGGAAATGGCGCGCGTCAACGCGCAGGAGAGGCCTCTAAAAACTCGGCCTAGCAGAGGATGGTTTCGATCCATCGACCTCTGGGTTATGGGCCCAGCACGCTTCCGCTGCGCCACTCTGCTCTGCCTCAGTTCTCATTGCCTGCTCATTTCCATTAGCTCCAGTGCTCTCATTGCAGTTTGACTGGATTGCAAGGCAGATTTGAGAAAATGCAGATGAGATGATCAGGACAAGTCAAAGGAGGTGCGTAGTCGGATACGGAAATGGCTGCACGTTCCCCAGTGAAAGCCTGCCGGTCGTAGTTTTCATTCCCGTGTCAGGCTGTGGGTTGTGAAAGGCAAAATGTGTGCGGCTCTCCTATCGTGGCACCTAAAGGGTTAGCCTAGCAGAGGATGGTTTCGATCCATCGACCTCTGGGTTATGGGCCCAGCACGCTTCCGCTGCGCCACTCTGCTCCGCCTCACCCCAGATGGGACTCGAACCCACAATCCCTGGCTTAGGAGGCCAGTGCCTTATCCATTAGGCCACTGGGGCTTACCAGCTGCGCTCCATCAGAGCCTTTGCTCCACTGGTATCAAAGGAATGTTTTAAATGTCGGGATAGCCGGACAAAGCCACTGTGTTGAATTTTCGGGTCTCAGGCCCTGAGCCGGCAGAAAGCACTCCAGACTGACTGTGGCAGGTGAGCATGGCTATATTTCCTGATTTGAAATGTTTCCATGTCAGAAGATCGTTTGAAGAGATGTTTGCATTTTACCCGACAGTGTAAAGTGACGGGAAGATCAAGACTAAGTGAAGTGAACGTGTATATAAACGTGGAAGTGGCTACAGGTTCCCCACTCGGAAGCCCCCTCCGCTCGCCGTTCTCAGCGCTGGCCCAGACTCTGAGGGAAATGGCGCGCGTCAACGCGCAGGAGAGGCCTCTAAAAACTCGGCCTAGCAGAGGATGGTTTCGATCCATCGACCTCTGGGTTATGGGCCCAGCACGCTTCCGCTGCGCCACTCTGCTCTGCCTCAGTTCTCATTGCCTGCTCATTTCCATTAGCTCCAGTGCTCTCATTGCAGTTTGACTGGATTGCAAGGCAGATTTGAGAAAATGCAGATGAGATGATCAGGACAAGTCAAAGGAGGTGCGTAGTCGGATACGGAAATGGCTGCACGTTCCCCAGTGAAAGCCTGCCGGTCGTAGTTTTCATTCCCGTGTCAGGCTGTGGGTTGTGAAAGGCAAAATGTGTGCGGCTCTCCTATCGTGGCACCTAAAGGGTTAGCCTAGCAGAGGATGGTTTCGATCCATCGACCTCTGGGTTATGGGCCCAGCACGCTTCCGCTGCGCCACTCTGCTCCGCCTCACCCCAGATGGGACTCGAACCCACAATCCCTGGCTTAGGAGGCCAGTGCCTTATCCATTAGGCCACTGGGGCTTACCAGCTGCGCTCCATCAGAGCCTTTGCTCCACTGGTATCAAAGGAATGTTTTAAATGTCGGGATAGCCGGACAAAGCCACTGTGTTGAATTTTCGGGTCTCGGGCCCTGAGCCGGCAGAAAGCACTCCAGACTGACTGTGGCAGGTGAGCATGGCTATATTTCCTGATTTGAAATGTTTCCATGTCAGAAGATCGTTTGAAGAGATGTTTGCATTTTACACGACAGTGTAAAGTGACGGGAAGATCAAGACTAAGTGAAGTGAACGTGTATATAAACGTGGAAGTGGCTACAGGTTCCCCACTCGGAAGCCCCCTCCGCTCGCCGTTCTCAGCGCTGGCCCAGACTCTGAGGGAAATGGCGCGCGTCAACGCGCAGGAGAGGCCTCTAAAAACTCGGCCTAGCAGAGGATGGTTTCTATCCATCGACCTCTGGGTTATGGGCCCAGCACGCTTCCGCTGCGCCACTCTGCTCTGCCTCAGTTCTCATTGCCTGCTCATTTCCATTAGCTCCAGTGCTCTCATTGCAGTTTGACTGGATTGCAAGGCAGATTTGAGAAAATGCAGATGAGATGATCAGGACAAGTCAAAGGAGGTGCGTAGTCGGATACGGAAATGGCTGCACGTTCCCCAGTGAAAGCCTGCCGGTCGTAGTTTTCATTCCCGTGTCAGGCTGTGGGTTGTGAAAGGCAAAATGTGTGCGGCTCTCCTATCGTGGCACCTAAAGGGTTAGCCTAGCAGAGGATGGCTTCGATCCATCGACCTCTGGGTTATGGGCCCAGCACGCTTCCGCTGCGCCACTCTGCTCCGCCTCACCCCAGATGGGACTCGAACCCACAATCCCTGGCTTAGGAGGCCAGTGCCTTATCCATTAGGCCACTGGGGCTTACCAGCTGCGCTCCATCAGAGCCTTTGCTCCACTGGTATCAAAGGAATGTTTTAAATGTCGGGATAGCCGGACAAAGCCACTGTGTTGAATTTTCGGGTCTCGGGCCCTGAGCCGGCAGAAAGCACTCCAGACTGACTGTGGCAGGTGAGCATGGCTATATTTCCTGATTTGAAATGTTTCCATGTCAGAAGATCGTTTGAAGAGATGTTTGCATTTTACACGACAGTGTAAAGTGACGGGAAGATCAAGACTAAGTGAAGTGAACGTGTATATAAACGTGGAAGTGGCTACAGGTTCCCCACTCGGAAGCCCCCTCCGCTCGCCGTTCTCAGCGCTGGCCCAGACTCTGAGGGAAATGGCGCGCGTCAACGCGCAGGAGAGGCCTCTAAAAACTCGGCCTAGCAGAGGATGGTTTCGATCCATCGACCTCTGGGTTATGGGCCCAGCACGCTTCCGCTGCGCCACTCTGCTCTGCCTCAGTTCTCATTGCCTGCTCATTTCCATTAGCTCCAGTGCTCTCATTGCAGTTTGACTGGATTGCAAGGCAGATTTGAGAAAATGCAGATGAGATGATCAGGACAAGTCAAAGGAGGTGCGTAGTCGGATACGGAAATGGCTGCACGTTCCCCAGTGAAAGCCTGCCGGTCGTAGTTTTCATTCCCGTGTCAGGCTGTGGGTTGTGAAAGGCAAAATGTGTGCGGCTCTCCTATCGTGGCACCTAAAGGGTTAGCCTAGCAGAGGATGGTTTCGATCCATCGACCTCTGGGTTATGGGCCCAGCACGCTTCCGCTGCGCCACTCTGCTCCGCCTCACCCCAGATGGGACTCGAACCCACAATCCCTGGCTTAGGAGGCCAGTGCCTTATCCATTAGGCCACTGGGGCTTACCAGCTGCGCTCCATCAGAGCCTTTGCTCCACTGGTATCAAAGGAATGTTTTAAATGTCGGGATAGCCGGACAAAGCCACTGTGTTGAATTTTCGGGTCTCAGGCCCTGAGCCGGCAGAAAGCACTCCAGACTGACTGTGGCAGGTGAGCATGGCTATATTTCCTGATTTGAAATGTTTCCATGTCAGAAGATCGTTTGAAGAGATGTTTGCATTTTACCCGACAGTGTAAAGTGACGGGAAGATCAAGACTAAGTGAAGTGAACGTGTATATAAACGTGGAAGTGGCTACAGGTTCCCCACTCGGAAGCCCCCTCCGCTCGCCGTTCTCAGCGCTGGCCCAGACTCTGAGGGAAATGGCGCGCGTCAACGCGCAGGAGAGGCCTCTAAAAACTCGGCCTAGCAGAGGATGGTTTCGATCCATCGACCTCTGGGTTATGGGCCCAGCACGCTTCCGCTGCGCCACTCTGCTCTGCCTCAGTTCTCATTGCCTGCTCATTTCCATTAGCTCCAGTGCTCTCATTGCAGTTTGACTGGATTGCAAGGCAGATTTGAGAAAATGCAGATGAGATGATCAGGACAAGTCAAAGGAGGTGCGTAGTCGGATACGGAAATGGCTGCACGTTCCCCAGTGAAAGCCTGCCGGTCGTAGTTTTCATTCCCGTGTCAGGCTGTGGGTTGTGAAAGGCAAAATGTGTGCGGCTCTCCTATCGTGGCACCTAAAGGGTTAACCTAGCAGAGGATGGCTTCGATCCATCGACCTCTGGGTTATGGGCCCAGCACGCTTCCGCTGCGCCACTCTGCTCCGCCTCACCCCAGATGGGACTCGAACCCACAATCCCTGGCTTAGGAGGCCAGTGCCTTATCCATTAGGCCACTGGGGCTTACCAGCTGCGCTCCATCAGAGCCTTTGCTCCACTGGTATCAAAGGAATGTTTTAAATGTCGGGATAGCCGGACAAAGCCACTGTGTTGAATTTTCGGGTCTCGGGCCCTGAGCCGGCAGAAAGCACTCCAGACTGACTGTGGCAGGTGAGCATGGCTATATTTCCTGATTTGAAATGTTTCCATGTCAGAAGATCGTTTGAAGAGATGTTTGCATTTTACACGACAGTGTAAAGTGACGGGAAGATCAAGACTAAGTGAAGTGAACGTGTATATAAACGTGGAAGTGGCTACAGGTTCCCCACTCGGAAGCCCCCTCCGCTCGCCGTTCTCAGCGCTGGCCCAGACTCTGAGGGAAATGGCGCGCGTCAACGCGCAGGAGAGGCCTCTAAAAACTCGGCCTAGCAGAGGATGGTTTCTATCCATCGACCTCTGGGTTATGGGCCCAGCACGCTTCCGCTGCGCCACTCTGCTCTGCCTCAGTTCTCATTGCCTGCTCATTTCCATTAGCTCCAGTGCTCTCATTGCAGTTTGACTGGATTGCAAGGCAGATTTGAGAAAATGCAGATGAGATGATCAGGACAAGTCAAAGGAGGTGCGTAGTCGGATACGGAAATGGCTGCACGTTCCCCAGTGAAAGCCTGCCGGTCGTAGTTTTCATTCCCGTGTCAGGCTGTGGGTTGTGAAAGGCAAAATGTGTGCGGCTCTCCTATCGTGGCACCTAAAGGGTTAGCCTAGCAGAGGATGGCTTCGATCCATCGACCTCTGGGTTATGGGCCCAGCACGCTTCCGCTGCGCCACTCTGCTCCGCCTCACCCCAGATGGGACTCGAACCCACAATCCCTGGCTTAGGAGGCCAGTGCCTTATCCATTAGGCCACTGGGGCTTACCAGCTGCGCTCCATCAGAGCCTTTGCTCCACTGGTATCAAAGGAATGTTTTAAATGTCGGGATAGCCGGACAAAGCCACTGTGTTGAATTTTCGGGTCTCGGGCCCTGAGCCGGCAGAAAGCACTCCAGACTGACTGTGGCAGGTGAGCATGGCTATATTTCCTGATTTGAAATGTTTCCATGTCAGAAGATCGTTTGAAGAGATGTTTGCATTTTACACGACAGTGTAAAGTGACGGGAAGATCAAGACTAAGTGAAGTGAACGTGTATATAAACGTGGAAGTGGCTACAGGTTCCCCACTCGGAAGCCCCCTCCGCTCGCCGTTCTCAGCGCTGGCCCAGACTCTGAGGGAAATGGCGCGCGTCAACGCGCAGGAGAGGCCTCTAAAAACTCGGCCTAGCAGAGGATGGTTTCGATCCATCGACCTCTGGGTTATGGGCCCAGCACGCTTCCGCTGCGCCACTCTGCTCTGCCTCAGTTCTCATTGCCTGCTCATTTCCATTAGCTCCAGTGCTCTCATTGCAGTTTGACTGGATTGCAAGGCAGATTTGAGAAAATGCAGATGAGATGATCAGGACAAGTCAAAGGAGGTGCGTAGTCGGATACGGAAATGGCTGCACGTTCCCCAGTGAAAGCCTGCCGGTCGTAGTTTTCATTCCCGTGTCAGGCTGTGGGTTGTGAAAGGCAAAATGTGTGCGGCTCTCCTATCGTGGCACCTAAAGGGTTAGCCTAGCAGAGGATGGCTTCGATCCATCGACCTCTGGGTTATGGGCCCAGCACGCTTCCGCTGCGCCACCTCACCCCAGATGGGACTCGAACCCACAATCCCTGGCTTAGGAGGCCAGTGCCTTATCCATTAGGCCCCTGGGGCTTACCAGCTGCGCTCCATCAGAGCCTTTGCTCCACTGGTATCAAAGGAATGTTTTAAATGTCGGGATAGCCGGACAAAGCCACTGTGTTGAATTTTCGGGTCGGGCCCTGAGCCAGCAGAAAGCACTCCAGACTGACTGTGGCAGGTGAGCATGGCTATATTTCCTGATTTGAAATGTTTCCATGTCAGAAGATCGTTTGAAGAGATGTTTGCATTTTACACGACAGTGTAAAGTGACGGGAAGATCAAGACTAAGTGAAGTGAACGTGTATATAAACGTGGAAGTGGCTACAGGTTCCCCACTCGGAAGCCCCCTCCGCTCGCCGTTCTCAGCGCTGGCCCAGACTCTGAGGGAAATGGCGCGCGTCAACACGCAGGAGAGGCCTCTAAAAACTCGGCCTAGCAGAGGATGGTTTCGATCCATCGACCTCTGGGTTATGGGCCCAGCACGCTTCCGCTGCGCCACTCTGCTCTGCCTCAGTTCTCATTGCCTGCTCATTTCCATTAGCTCCAGTGCTCTCATTGCAGTTTGACTGGATTGCAAGGCAGATTTGAGAAAATGCAGATGAGATGATCAGGACAAGTCAAAGGAGGTGCGTAGTCGGATACGGAAATGGCTGCACGTTCCCCAGTGAAAGCCTGCCGGTCGTAGTTTTCATTCCCGTGTCAGGCTGTGGGTTGTGAAAGGCAAAATGTGTGCGGCTCTCCTATCGTGGCACCTAAAGGGTTAGCCTAGCAGAGGATGGTTTCGATCCATCGACCTCTGGGTTATGGGCCCAGCACGCTTCCCTTGCGCCACTCTGCTCTGCCTCACCCCAGATGGGACTTGAACCCACAATCCCTGGCTTAGGAGGCCAGTGCCTTATCCATTAGGCCCCTGGGGCTTACCAGCTGCGCTCCATCAGAGCCTTTGCTCCACTGGTATCAAAGGAATGTTTTAAATGTCGGGATAGCCGGACAAAGCCACTGTGTTGAATTTTCGGGTCTCGGGCCCTGAGCCGGCAGAAAGCACTCCAGACTGACTGTGGCAGGTGAGCATGGCTATATTTCCTGATTTGAAATGTTTCCATGTCAGAAGATCGTTTGAAGAGATGTTTGCATTTTACACGACAGTGTAAAGTGACGGGAAGATCAAGACTAAGTGAAGTGAACGTGTATATAAACGTGGAAGTGGCTACAGGTTCCCCACTCGGAAGCCCCCTCCGCTCGCCGTTCTCAGCGCTGGCCCAGACTCTGAGGGAAATGGCGCGCGTCAACGCGCAGGAGAGGCCTCTGAAAACTCGGCCTAGCAGAGGATGGTTTCGATCCATCGACCTCTGGGTTATGGGCCCAGCACACTTCCGCTGCGCCACTCTGCTCTGCCTCAGTTCTCATTGCCTGCTCATTTCCATTAGCTCCAGTGCTCTCATTGCAGTTTGACTGGATTGCAAGGCAGATTTGAGAAAATGCAGATGAGATGATCAGGACAAGTCAAAGGAGGTGCGTAGTCGGATACGGAAATGGCTGCACGTTCCCCAGTGAAAGCCTGCCGGTCGTAGTTTTCATTCCCGTGTCAGGCTGTGGGTTGTGAAAGGCAAAATGTGTGCGGCTCTCCTATCGTGGCACCTAAAGGGTTAGCATAGCAGAGGATGTTTTCGATCCATCGACCTCTGGGTTATGGGCCCAGCACGCTTCCGCTGCGCCACTCTGCTCCGCCTCACCCCAGATGGGACTCGAACCCACAATCCCTGGCTTAGGAGGCCAGTGCCTTATCCATTAGGCCACTGGGGCTTACCAGCTGCGCTCCATCAGAGCCTTTGCTCCACTGGTATCAAAGGAATGTTTTAACTGTCGGGATAGCCGGACAAAGCCACTGTGTTGAATTTTCGGGTCTCGGGCCCTGAGCCGGCAGAAAGCACTCCAGACTGACTGTGGCAGGTGAGCATGGCTATATTTCCTGATTTGAAATGTTTCCATGTCAGAAGATCGTTTGAAGAGATGTTTGCATTTTACACGACAGTGTAAAGTGACGGGAAGATCAAGACTAAGTGAAGTGAACGTGTATATAAACGTGGAAGTGGCTACAGGTTCCCCACTCGGAAGCCCCCTCCGCTCGCCGTTCTCAGCGCTGGCCCAGACTCTGAGGGAAATGGCGCGCGTCAACGCGCAGGAGAGGCCTCTAAAAACTCGGCCTAGCAGAGGATGGTTTCGATCCATCGACCTCTGGGTTATGGGCCCAGCACGCTTCCGCTGCGCCACTCTGCTCTGCCTCAGTTCTCATTGCCTGCTCATTTCCATTAGCTCCAGTGCTCTCATTGCAGTTTGACTGGATTGCAAGGCAGATTTGAGAAAATGCAGATGAGATGATCAGGACAAGTCAAAGGAGGTGCGTAGTCGGATACGGAAATGGCTGCACGTTCCCCAGTGAAAGCCTGCCGGTCGTAGTTTTCATTCCCGTGTCAGGCTGTGGGTTGTGAAAGGCAAAATGTGTGCGGCTCTCCTATCGTGGCACCTAAAGGGTTAGCCTAGCAGAGGATGGCTTCGATCCATCGACCTCTGGGTTATGGGCCCAGCACGCTTCCGCTGCGCCACCTCACCCCAGATGGGACTCGAACCCACAATCCCTGGCTTAGGAGGCCAGTGCCTTATCCATTAGGCCCCTGGGGCTTACCAGCTGCGCTCCATCAGAGCCTTTGCTCCACTGGTATCAAAGGAATGTTTTAAATGTCGGGATAGCCGGACAAAGCCACTGTGTTGAATTTTCGGGTCGGGCCCTGAGCCAGCAGAAAGCACTCCAGACTGACTGTGGCAGGTGAGCATGGCTATATTTCCTGATTTGAAATGTTTCCATGTCAGAAGATCGTTTGAAGAGATGTTTGCATTTTACACGACAGTGTAAAGTGACGGGAAGATCAAGACTAAGTGAAGTGAACGTGTATATAAACGTGGAAGTGGCTACAGGTTCCCCACTCGGAAGCCCCCTCCGCTCGCCGTTCTCAGCGCTGGCCCAGACTCTGAGGGAAATGGCGCGCGTCAACACGCAGGAGAGGCCTCTAAAAACTCGGCCTAGCAGAGGATGGTTTCGATCCATCGACCTCTGGGTTATGGGCCCAGCACGCTTCCGCTGCGCCACTCTGCTCTGCCTCAGTTCTCATTGCCTGCTCATTTCCATTAGCTCCAGTGCTCTCATTGCAGTTTGACTGGATTGCAAGGCAGATTTGAGAAAATGCAGATGAGATGATCAGGACAAGTCAAAGGAGGTGCGTAGTCGGATACGGAAATGGCTGCACGTTCCCCAGTGAAAGCCTGCCGGTCGTAGTTTTCATTCCCGTGTCAGGCTGTGGGTTGTGAAAGGCAAAATGTGTGCGGCTCTCCTATCGTGGCACCTAAAGGGTTAGCCTAGCAGAGGATGGTTTCGATCCATCGACCTCTGGGTTATGGGCCCAGCACGCTTCCCTTGCGCCACTCTGCTCTGCCTCACCCCAGATGGGACTTGAACCCACAATCCCTGGCTTAGGAGGCCAGTGCCTTATCCATTAGGCCCCTGGGGCTTACCAGCTGCGCTCCATCAGAGCCTTTGCTCCACTGGTATCAAAGGAATGTTTTAAATGTCGGGATAGCCGGACAAAGCCAATGTGTTGAATTTTCGGGTCTCGGGCCCTGAGCTGGCAGAAAGCACTCCAGACTGACTGTGGCAGGTGAGCATGGCTATATTTCCTGATTTGAAATGTTTCCATGTCAGAAGATCGTTTGAAGAGATGTTTGCATTTTACACGACAGTGTAAAGTGACGGGAAGATCAAGACTAAGTGAAGTGAACGTGTATATAAACGTGGAAGTGGCTACAGGTTCCCCACTCGGAAGCCCCCTCCACTCGCCGTTCTCAGCGCTGGCCCAGACTCTGAGGGAAATGGCGCGCGTCAACGCGCAGGAGAGGCCTCTAAAAACTCGGCCTAGCAGAGGATGGTTTCGATCCATCGACCTCTGGGTTATGGGCCCAGCACGCTTCCGCTGCGCCACTCTGCTCTGCCTCAGTTCTCATTGCCTGCTCATTTCCATTAGCTCCAGTGCTCTCATTGCAGTTTGACTGGATTGCAAGGCAGATTTGAGAAAATGCAGATGAGATGATCAGGACAAGTCAAAGGAGGTGCGTAGTCGGATACGGAAATGGCTGCACGTTCCCCAGTGAAAGCCTGCCGGTCGTAGTTTTCATTCCCGTGTCAGGCTGTGGGTTGTGAAAGGCAAAATGTGTGCGGCTCTCCTATCGTGGCACCTAAAGGGTTAGCCTAGCAGAGGATGGTTTCGATCCATCGACCTCTGGGTTATGGGCCCAGCACGCTTCCGCTGCGCCACTCTGCTCCGCCTCACCCCAGATGGGACTCAAACCCACAATCCCTGGCTTAGGAGGCCAGTGCCTTATCCATTAGGCCACTGGGGCTTACCAGCTACGCTCCATCAGAGCCTTTGCTCCACTGGTATCAAAGGAATGTTTTAAATGTCGGGATAGCCGGACAAAGCCACTGTGTTGAATTTTCGGGTCTCGGGCCCTGAGCCGGCAGAAAGCACTCCAGACTGACTGTGGCAGGTGAGCATGGCTATATTTCCTGATTTGAAATGTTTCCATGTCAGAAGATCGTTTGAAGAGATGTTTGCATTTTACACGACAGTGTAAAGTGACGGGAAGATCAAGACTAAGTGAAGTGAACGTGTATATAAACGTGGAAGTGGCTACAGGTTCCCCACTCGGAAGCCCCCTCCACTCGCCGTTCTCAGCGCTGGCCCAGACTCTGAGGGAAATGGCGCGCGTCAACGCGCAGGAGAGGCCTCTAAAAACTCGGCCTAGCAGAGGATGGTTTCGATCCATCGACCTCTGGGTTATGGGCCCAGCACGCTTCCGCTGCGCCACTCTGCTCTGCCTCAGTTCTCATTGCCTGCTCATTTCCATTAGCTCCAGTGCTCTCATTGCAGTTTGACTGGATTGCAAGGCAGATTTGAGAAAATGCAGATGAGATGATCAGGACAAGTCAAAGGAGGTGCGTAGTCGGATACGGAAATGGCTGCACGTTCCCCAGTGAAAGCCTGCCGGTCGTAGTTTTCATTCCCGTGTCAGGCTGTGGGTTGTGAAAGGCAAAATGTGTGCGGCTCTCCTATCGTGGCACCTAAAGGGTTAGCCTAGCAGAGGATGGTTTCGATCCATCGACCTCTGGGTTATGGGCCCAGCACGCTTCCGCTGCGCCACTCTGCTCCGCCTCACCCCAGATGGGACTCAAACCCACAATCCCTGGCTTAGGAGGCCAGTGCCTTATCCATTAGGCCACTGGGGCTTACCAGCTACGCTCCATCAGAGCCTTTGCTCCACTGGTATCAAAGGAATGTTTTAAATGTCGGGATAGCCGGACAAAGCCACTGTGTTGAATTTTCGGGTCTCGGGCCCTGAGCCGGCAGAAAGCACTCCAGACTGACTGTGGCAGGTGAGCATGGCTATATTTCCTGATTTGAAATGTTTCCATGTCAGAAGATCGTTTGAAGAGATGTTTGCATTTTACACGACAGTGTAAAGTGACGGGAAGATCAAGACTAAGTGAAGTGAACGTGTATATAAACGTGGAAGTGGCTACAGGTTCCCCACTCGGAAGCCCCCTCCACTCGCCGTTCTCAGCGCTGGCCCAGACTCTGAGGGAAATGGCGCGCGTCAACGCGCAGGAGAGGCCTCTAAAAACTCGGCCTAGCAGAGGATGGTTTCGATCCATCGACCTCTGGGTTATGGGCCCAGCACGCTTCCGCTGCGCCACTCTGCTCTGCCTCAGTTCTCATTGCCTGCTCATTTCCATTAGCTCCAGTGCTCTCATTGCAGTTTGACTGGATTGCAAGGCAGATTTGAGAAAATGCAGATGAGATGATCAGGACAAGTCAAAGGAGGTGCGTAGTCGGATACGGAAATGGCTGCACGTTCCCCAGTGAAAGCCTGCCGGTCGTAGTTTTCATTCCCGTGTCAGGCTGTGGGTTGTGAAAGGCAAAATGTGTGCGGCTCTCCTATCGTGGCACCTAAAGGGTTAGCCTAGCAGAGGATGGTTTCGATCCATCGACCTCTGGGTTATGGGCCCAGCACGCTTCCGCTGCGCCACTCTGCTCCGCCTCACCCCAGATGGGACTCAAACCCACAATCCCTGGCTTAGGAGGCCAGTGCCTTATCCATTAGGCCACTGGGGCTTACCAGCTACGCTCCATCAGAGCCTTTGCTCCACTGGTATCAAAGGAATGTTTTAAATGTCGGGATAGCCGGACAAAGCCACTGTGTTGAATTTTCGGGTCTCGGGCCCTGAGCCGGCAGAAAGCACTCCAGACTGACTGTGGCAGGTGAGCATGGCTATATTTCCTGATTTGAAATGTTTCCATGTCAGAAGATCGTTTGAAGAGATGTTTGCATTTTACACGACAGTGTAAAGTGACGGGAAGATCAAGACTAAGTGAAGTGAACGTGTATATAAACGTGGAAGTGGCTACAGGTTCCCCACTCGGAAGCCCCCTCCACTCGCCGTTCTCAGCGCTGGCCCAGACTCTGAGGGAAATGGCGCGCGTCAACGCGCAGGAGAGGCCTCTAAAAACTCGGCCTAGCAGAGGATGGTTTCGATCCATCGACCTCTGGGTTATGGGCCCAGCACGCTTCCGCTGCGCCACTCTGCTCTGCCTCAGTTCTCATTGCCTGCTCATTTCCATTAGCTCCAGTGCTCTCATTGCAGTTTGACTGGATTGCAAGGCAGATTTGAGAAAATGCAGATGAGATGATCAGGACAAGTCAAAGGAGGTGCGTAGTCGGATACGGAAATGGCTGCACGTTCCCCAGTGAAAGCCTGCCGGTCGTAGTTTTCATTCCCGTGTCAGGCTGTGGGTTGTGAAAGGCAAAATGTGTGCGGCTCTCCTATCGTGGCACCTAAAGGGTTAGCCTAGCAGAGGATGGTTTCGATCCATCGACCTCTGGGTTATGGGCCCAGCACGCTTCCGCTGCGCCACTCTGCTCCGCCTCACCCCAGATGGGACTCAAACCCACAATCCCTGGCTTAGGAGGCCAGTGCCTTATCCATTAGGCCCCTGGGGCTTACCAGCTGCGCTCCATCAGAGCCTTTGCTCCACTGGTATCAAAGGAATGTTTTAAATGTCGGGATAGCCGGACAAAGCCACTGTGTTGAATTTTCGGGTCTCGGGCCCTGAGCCGGCAGAAAGCACTCCAGACTGACTGTGGCAGGTGAGCATGGCTATATTTCCTGATTTGAAATGTTTCCATGTCAGAAGATCGTTTGAAGAGATGTTTGCATTTTACACGACAGTGTAAAGTGACGGGAAGATCAAGACTAAGTGAAGTGAACGTGTATATAAACGTGGAAGTGGCTACAGGTTCCCCACTCGGAAGCCCCCTCCACTCGCCGTTCTCAGCGCTGGCCCAGACTCTGAGGGAAATGGCGCGCGTCAACGCGCAGGAGAGGCCTCTAAAAACTCGGCCTAGCAGAGGATGGTTTCGATCCATCGACCTCTGGGTTATGGGCCCAGCACGCTTCCGCTGCGCCACTCTGCTCTGCCTCAGTTCTCATTGCCTGCTCATTTCCATTAGCTCCAGTGCTCTCATTGCAGTTTGACTGGATTGCAAGGCAGATTTGAGAAAATGCAGATGAGATGATCAGGACAAGTCAAAGGAGGTGCGTAGTCGGATACGGAAATGGCTGCACGTTCCCCAGTGAAAGCCTGCCGGTCGTAGTTTTCATTCCCGTGTCAGGCTGTGGGTTGTGAAAGGCAAAATGTGTGCGGCTCTCCTATCGTGGCACCTAAAGGGTTAGCCTAGCAGAGGATGGTTTCGATCCATCGACCTCTGGGTTATGGGCCCAGCACGCTTCCGCTGCGCCACTCTGCTCCGCCTCACCCCAGATGGGACTCAAACCCACAATCCCTGGCTTAGGAGGCCAGTGCCTTATCCATTAGGCCACTGGGGCTTACCAGCTACGCTCCATCAGAGCCTTTGCTCCACTGGTATCAAAGGAATGTTTTAAATGTCGGGATAGCCGGACAAAGCCACTGTGTTGAATTTTCGGGTCTCGGGCCCTGAGCCGGCAGAAAGCACTCCAGACTGACTGTGGCAGGTGAGCATGGCTATATTTCCTGATTTGAAATGTTTCCATGTCAGAAGATCGTTTGAAGAGATGTTTGCATTTTACACGACAGTGTAAAGTGACGGGAAGATCAAGACTAAGTGAAGTGAACGTGTATATAAACGTGGAAGTGGCTACAGGTTCCCCACTCGGAAGCCCCCTCCACTCGCCGTTCTCAGCGCTGGCCCAGACTCTGAGGGAAATGGCGCGCGTCAACGCGCAGGAGAGGCCTCTAAAAACTCGGCCTAGCAGAGGATGGTTTCGATCCATCGACCTCTGGGTTATGGGCCCAGCACGCTTCCGCTGCGCCACTCTGCTCTGCCTCAGTTCTCATTGCCTGCTCATTTCCATTAGCTCCAGTGCTCTCATTGCAGTTTGACTGGATTGCAAGGCAGATTTGAGAAAATGCAGATGAGATGATCAGGACAAGTCAAAGGAGGTGCGTAGTCGGATACGGAAATGGCTGCACGTTCCCCAGTGAAAGCCTGCCGGTCGTAGTTTTCATTCCCGTGTCAGGCTGTGGGTTGTGAAAGGCAAAATGTGTGCGGCTCTCCTATCGTGGCACCTAAAGGGTTAGCCTAGCAGAGGATGGTTTCGATCCATCGACCTCTGGGTTATGGGCCCAGCACGCTTCCACTGCGCCACTCTGCTCCGCCTCACCCCAGATGGGACTCGAACCCACAATCCCTGGCTTAGGAGGCCAGTGCCTTATCCATTAGGCCACTGGGGCTTACCAGCTGCGCTCCATCAGAGCCTTTGCTCCACTGGTATCAAAGGAATGTTTTAAATGTCGGGATAGCCGGACAAAGCCACTGTGTTGAATTTTCGGGTCTCGGGCCCTGAGCCGGCAGAAAGCACTCCAGACTGACTGTGGCAGGTGAGCATGGCTATATTTCCTGATTTGAAATGTTTCCATGTCAGAAGATCGTTTGAAGAGATGTTTGCATTTTACACGACAGTGTAAAGTGACGGGAAGATCAAGACTAAGTGAAGTGAACGTGTATATAAACGTGGAAGTGGCTACAGGTTCCCCACTCGGAAGCCCCCTCCACTCGCCGTTCTCAGCGCTGGCCCAGACTCTGAGGGAAATGGCGCGCGTCAACGCGCAGGAGAGGCCTCTAAAAACTCGGCCTAGCAGAGGATGGTTTCGATCCATCGACCTCTGGGTTATGGGCCCAGCACGCTTCCGCTGCGCCACTCTGCTCTGCCTCAGTTCTCATTGCCTGCTCATTTCCATTAGCTCCAGTGCTCTCATTGCAGTTTGACTGGATTGCAAGGCAGATTTGAGAAAATGCAGATGAGATGATCAGGACAAGTCAAAGGAGGTGCGTAGTCGGATACGGAAATGGCTGCACGTTCCCCAGTGAAAGCCTGCCGGTCGTAGTTTTCATTCCCGTGTCAGGCTGTGGGTTGTGAAAGGCAAAATGTGTGCGTCTCTCCTATCTTGGCACCTAAAGGGTTAGCCTAGCAGAGGATGGTTTCGATCCATCGACCTCTGGGTTATGGGCCCAGCACGCTTCCACTGCGCCACTCTGCTCCGCCTCACCCCAGATGGGACTCGAACCCACAATCCCTGGCTTAGGAGGCCAGTGCCTTATCCATTAGGCCACTGGGGCTTACCAGCTGCGCTCCATCAGAGCCTTTGCTCCACTGGTATCAAAGGAATGTTTTAAATGTCGGGATAGCCGGACAAAGCCACTGTGTTGAATTTTCGGGTCTCGGGCCCTGAGCCGGCAGAAAGCACTCCAGACTGACTGTGGCAGGTGAGCATGGCTATATTTCCTGATTTGAAATGTTTCCATGTCAGAAGATCGTTTGAAGAGATGTTTGCATTTTACACGACAGTGTAAAGTGACGGGAAGATCAAGACTAAGTGAAGTGAACGTGTATATAAACGTGGAAGTGGCTACAGGTTCCCCACTCGGAAGCCCCCTCCACTCGCCGTTCTCAGCGCTGGCCCAGACTCTGAGGGAAATGGCGCGCGTCAACGCGCAGGAGAGGCCTCTAAAAACTCGGCCTAGCAGAGGATGGTTTCGATCCATCGACCTCTGGGTTATGGGCCCAGCACGCTTCCGCTGCGCCACTCTGCTCTGCCTCAGTTCTCATTGCCTGCTCATTTCCATTAGCTCCAGTGCTCTCATTGCAGTTTGACTGGATTGCAAGGCAGATTTGAGAAAATGCAGATGAGATGATCAGGACAAGTCAAAGGAGGTGCGTAGTCGCATACGGAAATGGCTGCATGTTCCCCAGTGAAAGCCTGCCGGTCGTAGTTTTCATTCCCGTGTCAGGCTGTGGGTTGTGAAAGGCAAAATGTGTGCGGCTCTCCTATCGTAGCACCTAAAGGGTTAGCCTAGCAGAGGATGGTTTCGATCCATCGACCTCTGGGTTATGGGCCCAGCACGCTTCCGCTGCGCCACTCTGCTCCGCCTCACCCCAGATGGGACTCGAACCCACAATCCCTGGCTTAGGAGGCCAGTGCCTTATCCATTAGGCCCCTGGGGCTTACGAGCTGCGCTCCATCAGAGCCTTTGCTCCACTGGTATCAAAGGAATGTTTTAAATGTCGGGAAAGCCGGACAAAGCCACTGTGTTGAATTTTCGGGTCTCGGGCCCTGAGCCGGCAGAAAGCACTCCAGACTGACTGTGGCAGGTGAGCATGGCTATATTTCCTGATTTGAAATGTTTCCATGTCAGAAGATCGTTTGAAGAGATGTTTGCATTTTACACGACAGTGTAAAGTGACGGGAAGATCAAGACTAAGTGAAGTGAACGTGTATATAAACTTGGAAGTGGCTACAGGTTCCCCACTCGGAAGCCCCCTCCACTCGCCGTTCTCAGCGCTGGCCCAGACTCTGAGGGAAATGGCGCGCGTCAACGCGCAGGAGAGGCCTCTAAAAACTCGGCCTAGCAGAGGATGGTTTCGATCCATCGACCTCTGGGTTATGGGCCCAGCACGCTTCCGCTGCGCCACTCTGCTCTGCCTCAGTTCTCATTGCCTGCTCATTTCCATTAGCTCCAGTGCTCTCATTGCAGTTTGACTGGATTGCAAGGCAGATTTGAGAAAATGCAGATGAGATGATCAGGACAAGTCAAAGGAGGTGCGTAGTCGGATACGGAAATGGCTGCACGTTCCCCAGTGAAAGCCTGCCGGTCGTAGTTTTCATTCCCGTGTCAGGCTGTGGGTTGTGAAAGGCAAAATGTGTGCGTCTCTCCTATCTTGGCACCTAAAGGGTTAGCCTAGCAGAGGATGGTTTCGATCCATCGACCTCTGGGTTATGGGCCCAGCACGCTTCCACTGCGCCACTCTGCTCCGCCTCACCCCAGATGGGACTCGAACCCACAATCCCTGGCTTAGGAGGCCAGTGCCTTATCCATTAGGCCACTGGGGCTTACCAGCTGCGCTCCATCAGAGCCTTTGCTCCACTGGTATCAAAGGAATGTTTTAAATGTCGGGATAGCCGGACAAAGCCACTGTGTTGAATTTTCGGGTCTCGGGCCCTGAGCCGGCAGAAAGCACTCCAGACTGACTGTGGCAGGTGAGCATGGCTATATTTCCTGATTTGAAATGTTTCCATGTCAGAAGATCGTTTGAAGAGATGTTTGCATTTTACACGACAGTGTAAAGTGACGGGAAGATCAAGACTAAGTGAAGTGAACGTGTATATAAACGTGGAAGTGGCTACAGGTTCCCCACTCGGAAGCCCCCTCCACTCGCCGTTCTCAGCGCTGACCCAGACTCTGAGGGAAATGGCGCGCGTCAACGCGCAGGAGAGGCCTCTAAAAACTCGGCCTAGCAGAGGATGGTTTCGATCCATCGACCTCTGGGTTATGGGCCCAGCACGCTTCCGCTGCGCCACTCTGCTCTGCCTCAGTTCTCATTGCCTGCTCATTTCCATTAGCTCCAGTGCTCTCATTGCAGTTTGACTGGATTGCAAGGCAGATTTGAGAAAATGCAGATGAGATGATCAGGACAAGTCAAAGGAGGTGCGTAGTCGCATACGGAAATGGCTGCATGTTCCCCAGTGAAAGCCTGCCGGTCGTAGTTTTCATTCCCGTGTCAGGCTGTGGGTTGTGAAAGGCAAAATGTGTGCGGCTCTCCTATCGTGGCACCTAAAGGGTTAGCCTAGCAGAGGATGGTTTCGATCCATCGACCTCTGGGTTATGGGCCCAGCACGCTTCCGCTGCGCCACTCTGCTCCGCCTCACCCCAGATGGGACTCGAACCCACAATCCCTGGCTTAGGAGGCCAGTGCCTTATCCATTAGGCCACTGGGGCTTACCAGCTGCGCTCCATCAGAGCCTTTGCTCCACTGGTATCAAAGGAATGTTTTAAATGTCGGGATAGCCGGACAAAGCCACTGTGTTGAATTTTCGGGTCTCGGGCCCTGAGCCGGCAGAAAGCACTCCAGACTGACTGTGGCAGGTGAGCATGGCTATATTTCCTGATTTGAAATGTTTCCATGTCAGAAGATCGTTTGAAGAGATGTTTGCATTTTACACGACAGTGTAAAGTGACGGGAAGATCAAGACTAAGTGAAGTGAACGTGTATATAAACGTGGAAGTGGCTACAGGTTCCCCACTCGGAAGCCCCCTCCACTCGCCGTTCTCAGCGCTGGCCCAGACTCTGAGGGAAATGGCGCGCGTCAACGCGCAGGAGAGGCCTCTAAAAACTCGGCCTAGCAGAGGATGGTTTCGATCCATCGACCTCTGGGTTATGGGCCCAGCACGCTTCCGCTGCGCCACTCTGCTCTGCCTCAGTTCTCATTGCCTGCTCTTTTCCATTAGCTCCAGTGCTCTCATTGCAGTTTGACTGGATTGCAAGGCAGATTTGAGAAAATGCAGAAGAGATGATCAGGACAAGTCAAAGGAGGTGCGTAGTCGGATACGGAAATGGCTGCACGTTCCCCAGTGAAAGCCTGCCGGTCGTAGTTTTCATTCCCGTGTCAGGCTGTGGGTTGTGAAAGGCAAAATGTGTGCGGCTCTCCTATCGTAGCACCTAAAGGGTTAGCCTAGCAGAGGATGGTTTCGATCCATCGACCTCTGGGTTATGGGCCCAGCACGCTTCCGCTGCGCCACTCTGCTCCGCCTCACCCCAGATGGGACTCGAACCCACAATCCCTGGCTTAGGAGGCCAGTGCCTTATCCATTAGGCCCCTGGGGCTTACGAGCTGCGCTCCATCAGAGCCTTTGCTCCACTGGTATCAAAGGAATGTTTTAAATGTCGGGAAAGCCGGACAAAGCCACTGTGTTGAATTTTCGGGTCTCGGGCCCTGAGCCGGCAGAAAGCACTCCAGACTGACTGTGGCAGGTGAGCATGGCTATATTTCCTGATTTGAAATGTTTCCATGTCAGAAGATCGTTTGAAGAGATGTTTGCATTTTACACGACAGTGTAAAGTGACGGGAAGATCAAGACTAAGTGAAGTGAACGTGTATATAAACTTGGAAGTGGCTACAGGTTCCCCACTCGGAAGCCCCCTCCACTCGCCGTTCTCAGCGCTGGCCCAGACTCTGAGGGAAATGGCGCGCGTCAACGCGCAGGAGAGGCCTCTAAAAACTCGGCCTAGCAGAGGATGGTTTCGATCCATCGACCTCTGGGTTTTGGGCCCAGCACGCTTCCGCTGCGCCACTCTGCTCTGCCTCAGTTCTCATTGCCTGCTCATTTCCATTAGCTCCAGTGCTCTCATTGCAGTTTGACTGGATTGCAAGGCAGATTTGAGAAAATGCAGATGAGATGATCAGGACAAGTCAAAGGAGGTGCGTAGTCGGATACGGAAATGGCTGCACGTTCCCCAGTGAAAGCCTGCCGGTCGTAGTTTTCATTCCCGTGTCAGGCTGTGGGTTGTGAAAGGCAAAATGTGTGCGGCTCTCCTATCGTGGCACCTAAAGGGTTAGCCTAGCAGAGGATGGTTTCGATCCATCGACCTCTGGGTTATGGGCCCAGCACGCTTCCGCTGCGCCACTCTGCTCCGCCTCACCCCAGATGGGACTCAAACCCACAATCCCTGGCTTAGGAGGCCAGTGCCTTATCCATTAGGCCCCTGGGGCTTACCAGCTGCGCTCCATCAGAGCCTTTGCTCCACTGGTATCAAAGGAATGTTTTAAATGTCGGGATAGCCGGACAAAGCCACTGTGTTGAATTTTCGGGTCTCGGGCCCTGAGCCGGCAGAAAGCACTCCAGACTGACTGTGGCAGGTGAGCATGGCTATATTTCCTGATTTGAAATGTTTCCATGTCAGAAGATCGTTTGAAGAGATGTTTGCATTTTACACGACAGTGTAAAGTGACGGGAAGATCAAGACTAAGTGAAGTGAACGTGTATATAAACGTGGAAGTGGCTACAGGTTCCCCACTCGGAAGCCCCCTCCACTCGCCGTTCTCAGCGCTGGCCCAGACTCTGAGGGAAATGGCGCGCGTCAACGCGCAGGAGAGGCCTCTAAAAACTCGGCCTAGCAGAGGATGGTTTCGATCCATCGACCTCTGGGTTATGGGCCCAGCACGCTTCCGCTGCGCCACTCTGCTCTGCCTCAGTTCTCATTGCCTGCTCATTTCCATTAGCTCCAGTGCTCTCATTGCAGTTTGACTGGATTGCAAGGCAGATTTGAGAAAGTGCAGATGAGATGATCAGGACAAGTCAAAGGAGGTGCGTAGTCGGATACGGAAATGGCTGCACGTTCCCCAGTGAAAGCCTGCCGGTCGTAGTTTTCATTCCCGTGTCAGGCTGTGGGTTGTGAAAGGCAAAATGTGTGCGGCTCTCCTATCGTGGCACCTAAAGGGTTAGCCTAGCAGAGGATGGTTTCGATCCATCGACCTCTGGGTTATGGGCCCAGCACGCTTCCGCTGCGCCACTCTGCTCCGCCTCACCCCAGATGGGACTCGAACCCACAATCCCTGGCTTAGGAGGCCAGTGCCTTATCCATTAGGCCACTGGGGCTTACCAGCTGCGCTCCATCAGAGCCTTTGCTCCACTGGTATCAAAGGAATGTTTTAAATGTCGGGATAGCCGGACAAAGCCACTGTGTTGAATTTTCGGGTCTCGGGCCCTGAGCCGGCAGAAAGCACTCCAGACTGACTGTGGCAGGTGAGCATGGCTATATTTCCTGATTTGAAATGTTTCCATGTCAGAAGATCGTTTGAAGAGATGTTTGCATTTTACACGACAGTGTAAAGTGACGGGAAGATCAAGACTAAGTGAAGTGAACGTGTATATAAACGTGGAAGTGGCTACAGGTTCCCCACTCGGAAGCCCCCTCCACTCGCCGTTCTCAGCGCTGGCCCAGACTCTGAGGGAAATGGCGCGCGTCAACGCGCAGGAGAGGCCTCTAAAAACTCGGCCTAGCAGAGGATGGTTTCGATCCATCGACCTCTGGGTTATGGGCCCAGCACGCTTCCGCTGCGCCACTCTGCTCTGCCTCAGTTCTCATTGCCTGCTCATTTCCATTAGCTCCAGTGCTCTCATTGCAGTTTGACTGGATTGCAAGGCAGATTTGAGAAAATGCAGATGAGATGATCAGGACAAGTCAAAGGAGGTGCGTAGTCGGATACGGAAATGGCTGCACGTTCCCCAGTGAAAGCCTGCCGGTCGTAGTTTTCATTCCCGTGTCAGGCTGTGGGTTGTGAAAGGCAAAATGTGTGCGGCTCTCCTATCGTGGCACCTAAAGGGTTAGCCTAGCAGAGGATGGTTTCGATCCATCGACCTCTGGGTTATGGGCCCAGCACGCTTCCGCTGCGCCACTCTGCTCCGCCTCACCCCAGATGGGACTCAAACCCACAATCCCTGGCTTAGGAGGCCAGTGCCTTATCCATTAGGCCCCTGGGGCTTACCAGCTGCGCTCCATCAGAGCCTTTGCTCCACTGGTATCAAAGGAATGTTTTAAATGTCGGGATAGCCGGACAAAGCCACTGTGTTGAATTTTCGGGTCTCGGGCCCTGAGCCGGCAGAAAGCACTCCAGACTGACTGTGGCAGGTGAGCATGGCTATATTTCCTGATTTGAAATGTTTCCATGTCAGAAGATCGTTTGAAGAGATGTTTGCATTTTACACGACAGTGTAAAGTGACGGGAAGATCAAGACTAAGTGAAGTGAACGTGTATATAAACTTGGAAGTGGCTACAGGTTCCCCACTCGGAAGCCCCCTCCACTCGCCGTTCTCAGCGCTGGCCCAGACTCTGAGGGAAATGGCGCGCGTCAACGCGCAGGAGAGGCCTCTAAAAACTCGGCCTAGCAGAGGATGGTTTCGATCCATCGACCTCTGGGTTATGGGCCCAGCACGCTTCCGCTGCGCCACTCTGCTCTGCCTCAGTTCTCATTGCCTGCTCATTTCCATTAGCTCCAGTGCTCTCATTGCAGTTTGACTGGATTGCAAGGCAGATTTGAGAAAATGCAGATGAGATGATCAGGACAAGTCAAAGGAGGTGCGTAGTCGGATACGGAAATGGCTGCACGTTCCCCAGTGAAAGCCTGCCGGTCGTAGTTTTCATTCCCGTGTCAGGCTGTGGGTTGTGAAAGGCAAAATGTGTGCGTCTCTCCTATCTTGGCACCTAAAGGGTTAGCCTAGCAGAGGATGGTTTCGATCCATCGACCTCTGGGTTATGGGCCCAGCACGCTTCCACTGCGCCACTCTGCTCCGCCTCACCCCAGATGGGACTCGAACCCACAATCCCTGGCTTAGGAGGCCAGTGCCTTATCCATTAGGCCACTGGGGCTTACCAGCTGCGCTCCATCAGAGCCTTTGCTCCACTGGTATCAAAGGAATGTTTTAAATGTCGGGATAGCCGGACAAAGCCACTGTGTTGAATTTTCGGGTCTCGGGCCCTGAGCCGGCAGAAAGCACTCCAGACTGACTGTGGCAGGTGAGCATGGCTATATTTCCTGATTTGAAATGTTTCCATGTCAGAAGATCGTTTGAAGAGATGTTTGCATTTTACACGACAGTGTAAAGTGACGGGAAGATCAAGACTAAGTGAAGTGAACGTGTATATAAACGTGGAAGTGGCTACAGGTTCCCCACTCGGAAGCCCCCTCCACTCGCCGTTCTCAGCGCTGGCCCAGACTCTGAGGGAAATGGCGCGCGTCAACGCGCAGGAGAGGCCTCTAAAAACTCGGCCTAGCAGAGGATGGTTTCGATCCATCGACCTCTGGGTTATGGGCCCAGCACGCTTCCGCTGCGCCACTCTGCTCTGCCTCAGTTCTCATTGCCTGCTCATTTCCATTAGCTCCAGTGCTCTCATTGCAGTTTGACTGGATTGCAAGGCAGATTTGAGAAAATGCAGATGAGATGATCAGGACAAGTCAAAGGAGGTGCGTAGTCGCATACGGAAATGGCTGCATGTTCCCCAGTGAAAGCCTGCCGGTCGTAGTTTTCATTCCCGTGTCAGGCTGTGGGTTGTGAAAGGCAAAATGTGTGCGGCTCTCCTATCGTGGCACCTAAAGGGTTAGCCTAGCAGAGGATGGTTTCGATCCATCGACCTCTGGGTTATGGGCCCAGCACGCTTCCGCTGCGCCACTCTGCTCCGCCTCACCCCAGATGGGACTCGAACCCACAATCCCTGGCTTAGGAGGCCAGTGCCTTATCCATTAGGCCACTGGGGCTTACCAGCTGCGCTCCATCAGAGCCTTTGCTCCACTGGTATCAAAGGAATGTTTTAAATGTCGGGATAGCCGGACAAAGCCACTGTGTTGAATTTTCGGGTCTCGGGCCCTGAGCCGGCAGAAAGCACTCCAGACTGACTGTGGCAGGTGAGCATGGCTATATTTCCTGATTTGAAATGTTTCCATGTCAGAAGATCGTTTGAAGAGATGTTTGCATTTTACACGACAGTGTAAAGTGACGGGAAGATCAAGACTAAGTGAAGTGAACGTGTATATAAACGTGGAAGTGGCTACAGGTTCCCCACTCGGAAGCCCCCTCCACTCGCCGTTCTCAGCGCTGGCCCAGACTCTGAGGGAAATGGCGCGCGTCAACGCGCAGGAGAGGCCTCTAAAAACTCGGCCTAGCAGAGGATGGTTTCGATCCATCGACCTCTGGGTTATGGGCCCAGCACGCTTCCGCTGCGCCACTCTGCTCTGCCTCAGTTCTCATTGCCTGCTCTTTTCCATTAGCTCCAGTGCTCTCATTGCAGTTTGACTGGATTGCAAGGCAGATTTGAGAAAATGCAGAAGAGATGATCAGGACAAGTCAAAGGAGGTGCGTAGTCGGATACGGAAATGGCTGCACGTTCCCCAGTGAAAGCCTGCCGGTCGTAGTTTTCATTCCCGTGTCAGGCTGTGGGTTGTGAAAGGCAAAATGTGTGCGGCTCTCCTATCGTAGCACCTAAAGGGTTAGCCTAGCAGAGGATGGTTTCGATCCATCGACCTCTGGGTTATGGGCCCAGCACGCTTCCGCTGCGCCACTCTGCTCCGCCTCACCCCAGATGGGACTCGAACCCACAATCCCTGGCTTAGGAGGCCAGTGCCTTATCCATTAGGCCCCTGGGGCTTACGAGCTGCGCTCCATCAGAGCCTTTGCTCCACTGGTATCAAAGGAATGTTTTAAATGTCGGGAAAGCCGGACAAAGCCACTGTGTTGAATTTTCGGGTCTCGGGCCCTGAGCCGGCAGAAAGCACTCCAGACTGACTGTGGCAGGTGAGCATGGCTATATTTCCTGATTTGAAATGTTTCCATGTCAGAAGATCGTTTGAAGAGATGTTTGCATTTTACACGACAGTGTAAAGTGACGGGAAGATCAAGACTAAGTGAAGTGAACGTGTATATAAACGTGGAAGTGGCTACAGGTTCCCCACTCGGAAGCCCCCTCCACTCGCCGTTCTCAGCGCTGGCCCAGACTCTGAGGGAAATGGCGCGCGTCAACGCGCAGGAGAGGCCTCTAAAAACTCGGCCTAGCAGAGGATGGTTTCGATCCATCGACCTCTGGGTTATGGGCCCAGCACGCTTCCGCTGCGCCACTCTGCTCTGCCTCAGTTCTCATTGCCTGCTCATTTCCATTAGCTCCAGTGCTCTCATTGCAGTTTGACTGGATTGCAAGGCAGATTTGAGAAAATGCAGATGAGATGATCAGGACAAGTCAAAGGAGGTGCGTAGTCGGATACGGAAATGGCTGCACGTTCCCCAGTGAAAGCCTGCCGGTCGTAGTTTTCATTCCCGTGTCAGGCTGTGGGTTGTGAAAGGCAAAATGTGTGCGGCTCTCCTATCGTGGCACCTAAAGGGTTAGCCTAGCAGAGGATGGTTTCGATCCATCGACCTCTGGGTTATGGGCCCAGCACGCTTCCGCTGCGCCACTCTGCTCCGCCTCACCCCAGATGGGACTCAAACCCACAATCCCTGGCTTAGGAGGCCAGTGCCTTATCCATTAGGCCCCTGGGGCTTACCAGCTGCGCTCCATCAGAGCCTTTGCTCCACTGGTATCAAAGGAATGTTTTAAATGTCGGGATAGCCGGACAAAGCCACTGTGTTGAATTTTCGGGTCTCGGGCCCTGAGCCGGCAGAAAGCACTCCAGACTGACTGTGGCAGGTGAGCATGGCTATATTTCCTGATTTGAAATGTTTCCATGTCAGAAGATCGTTTGAAGAGATGTTTGCATTTTACACGACAGTGTAAAGTGACGGGAAGATCAAGACTAAGTGAAGTGAACGTGTATATAAACGTGGAAGTGGCTACAGGTTCCCCACTCGGAAGCCCCCTCCACTCGCCGTTCTCAGCGCTGGCCCAGACTCTGAGGGAAATGGCGCGCGTCAACGCGCAGGAGAGGCCTCTAAAAACTCGGCCTAGCAGAGGATGGTTTCGATCCATCGACCTCTGGGTTATGGGCCCAGCACGCTTCCGCTGCGCCACTCTGCTCTGCCTCAGTTCTCATTGCCTGCTCATTTCCATTAGCTCCAGTGCTCTCATTGCAGTTTGACTGGATTGCAAGGCAGATTTGAGAAAATGCAGATGAGATGATCAGGACAAGTCAAAGGAGGTGCGTAGTCGGATACGGAAATGGCTGCACGTTCCCCAGTGAAAGCCTGCCGGTCGTAGTTTTCATTCCCGTGTCAGGCTGTGGGTTGTGAAAGGCAAAATGTGTGCGGCTCTCCTATCGTGGCACCTAAAGGGTTAGCCTAGCAGAGGATGGTTTCGATCCATCGACCTCTGGGTTATGGGCCCAGCACGCTTCCGCTGCGCCACTCTGCTCCGCCTCACCCCAGATGGGACTCGAACCCACAATCCCTGGCTTAGGAGGCCAGTGCCTTATCCATTAGGCCACTGGGGCTTACCAGCTGCGCTCCATCAGAGCCTTTGCTCCACTGGTATCAAAGGAATGTTTTAAATGTCGGGATAGCCGGACAAAGCCACTGTGTTGAATTTTCGGGTCTCGGGCCCTGAGCCGGCAGAAAGCACTCCAGACTGACTGTGGCAGGTGAGCATGGCTATATTTCCTGATTTGAAATGTTTCCATGTCAGAAGATCGTTTGAAGAGATGTTTGCATTTTACACGACAGTGTAAAGTGACGGGAAGATCAAGACTAAGTGAAGTGAACGTGTATATAAACGTGGAAGTGGCTACAGGTTCCCCACTCGGAAGCCCCCTCCACTCGCCGTTCTCAGCGCTGGCCCAGACTCTGAGGGAAATGGCGCGCGTCAACGCGCAGGAGAGGCCTCTAAAAACTCGGCCTAGCAGAGGATGGTTTCGATCCATCGACCTCTGGGTTATGGGCCCAGCACGCTTCCGCTGCGCCACTCTGCTCTGCCTCAGTTCTCATTGCCTGCTCATTTCCATTAGCTCCAGTGCTCTCATTGCAGTTTGACTGGATTGCAAGGCAGATTTGAGAAAATGCAGATGAGATGATCAGGACAAGTCAAAGGAGGTGCGTAGTCGGATACGGAAATGGCTGCACGTTCCCCAGTGAAAGCCTGCCGGTCGTAGTTTTCATTCCCGTGTCAGGCTGTGGGTTGTGAAAGGCAAAATGTGTGCGGCTCTCCTATCGTGGCACCTAAAGGGTTAGCCTAGCAGAGGATGGTTTCGATCCATCGACCTCTGGGTTATGGGCCCAGCACGCTTCCGCTGCGCCACTCTGCTCCGCCTCACCCCAGATGGGACTCGAACCCACAATCCCTGGCTTAGGAGGCCAGTGCCTTATCCATTAGGCCACTGGGGCTTACCAGCTGCGCTCCATCAGAGCCTTTGCTCCACTGGTATCAAAGGAATGTTTTAAATGTCGGGATAGCCGGACAAAGCCACTGTGTTGAATTTTCGGGTCTCGGGCCCTGAGCCGGCAGAAAGCACTCCAGACTGACTGTGGCAGGTGAGCATGGCTATATTTCCTGATTTGAAATGTTTCCATGTCAGAAGATCGTTTGAAGAGATGTTTGCATTTTACACGACAGTGTAAAGTGACGGGAAGATCAAGACTAAGTGAAGTGAACGTGTATATAAACGTGGAAGTGGCTACAGGTTCCCCACTCGGAAGCCCCCTCCACTCGCCGTTCTCAGCGCTGGCCCAGACTCTGAGGGAAATGGCGCGCGTCAACGCGCAGGAGAGGCCTCTAAAAACTCTGCCTAGCAGAGGATGGTTTCGATCCATCGACCTCTGGGTTATGGGCCCAGCACGCTTCCGCTGCGCCACTCTGCTCTGCCTCAGTTCTCATTGCCTGCTCATTTCCATTAGCTCCAGAGCTCTCATTGCAGTTTGACTGGATTGCAAGGCAGATTTGAGAAAATGCAGATGAGATGATCAGGACAAGTCAAAGGAGGTGCGTAGTCGGATACGGAAATGGCTGCACGTTCCCCAGTGAAAGCCTGCCGGTCGTAGTTTTCATTCCCGTGTCAGGCTGTGGGTTGTGAAAGGCAAAATGTGTGCGGCTCTCCTATCGTGGCACCTAAAGGGTTAGCCTAGCAGAGGATGGTTTCGATCCATCGACCTCTGGGTTATGGGCCCAGCACGCTTCCGCTGCGCCACTCTGCTCCACCTCACCCCAGATGGGACTCGAACCCACAATCCCTGGCTTAGGAGGCCAGTGCCTTATCCATTAGGCCACTGGGGCTTACCAGCTGCGCTCCATCAGAGCCTTTGCTCCACTGGTATCAAAGGAATGTTTTAAATGTCGGGATAGCCGGACAAAGCCACTGTGTTGAATTTTCGGGTCTCGGGCCCTGAGCCGGCAGAAAGCACTCCAGACTGACTGTGGCAGGTGAGCATGGCTATATTTCCTGATTTGAAATGTTTCCATGTCAGAAGATTGTTTGAAGAGATGTTTGCATTTTACACGACAGTGTAAAGTGACGGGAAGATCAAGACTAAGTGAAGTGAACGTGTATATAAACGTGGAAGTGGCTACAGGTTCCCCAGTCGGAAGCCCCCTCCACTCGCCGTTCTCAGCGCTGGCCCAGACTCTGAGGGAAATGGCGCGCGTCAACGCGCAGGAGAGGCCTCTAAAAACTCGGCCTAGCAGAGGATGGTTTCGATCCATCGACCTCTGGGTTATGGGCCCAGCACGCTTCCGCTGCGCCACTCTGCTCTGCCTCAGTTCTCATTGCCTGCTCATTTCCATTAGCTCCAGTGCTCTCATTGCAGTTTGACTGGATTGCAAGGCAGATTTGAGAAAATGCAGATGAGATGATCAGGACAAGTCAAAGGAGGTGCGTAGTCGGATACGAAAATGGCTGCACGTTCCCCAGTGATAGCCTGCCGGTCGTAGTTTTCATTCCCGTGTCAGGCTGTGGGTTGTGAAAGGCAAAATGTGTGCGGCTCTCCTATCGTGGCACCTAAAGGGTTAGCCTAGCAGAGGATGGTTTCGATCCATCGACCTCTGGGTTATGGGCCCAGCACGCTTCCGCTGCGCCACTCTGCTCCACCTCACCCCAGATGGGACTCGAACCCACAATCCCTGGCTTAGGAGGCCAGTGCCTTATCCATTAGGCCACTGGGGCTTACCAGCTGCGCTCCATCAGAGCCTTTGCTCCACTGTTATGAAAGGAATGTTTTAAATGTCGGGATAGCCGGACAAAGCCACTGTGTTGAATTTTCGGGTCTCGGGCCCTGAGCTGGCAGAAAGCACTCCAGACTGACTGTGGCAGGTGAGCATGGCTATATTTCCTGATTTGAAATATTTCCATGTCAGAAGATCGTTTGAAGAGATGTTTGCATTTTACACGACAGTGTAAAGTGACGGGAAGATCAAGACTAAGTGAAGTGAACGTGTATATAAACGTGGAAGTGGCTACAGGTTCCCCACTCGGAAGCCCCCTCCACTCGCCGTTCTCAGCGCTGGCCCAGACTCTGAGGGAAATGGCGCGCGTCAACGCGCAGGAGAGGCCTCTAAAAACTCGGCCTAGCAGAGGATGGTTTCGATCCATCGACCTCTGGGTTATGGGCCCAGCACGCTTCCGCTGCGCCACTCTGCTCTGCCTCAGTTCTCATTGCCTGCTCATTTCCATTAGCTCCAGAGCTCTCATTGCAGTTTGACTGGATTGCAAGGCAGATTTGAGAAAATGCAGATGAGATGATCAGGACAAGTCAAAGGAGGTGCGTAGTCGGATACGAAAATGGCTGCACGTTCCCCAGTGATAGCCTGCCGGTCGTAGTTTTCATTCCCGTGTCAGGCTGTGGGTTGTGAAAGGCAAAATGTGTGCGGCTCTCCTATCGTGGCACCTAAAGGGTTAGCCTAGCAGAGGATGGTTTCGATCCATTGACCTCTGGGTTATGGGCCCAGCACGCTTCCGCTGCGCCACTCTGCTCCGCCTCACCCCAGATGGGACTCGAACCCACAATCCCTGGCTTAGGAGGCCAGTGCCTTATCCATTAGGCCACTGGGGCTTACCAGCTGCGCTCCATCAGAGCCTTTGCTCCACTGTTATGAAAGGAAGGTTTTAAATGTCGGGATAGCCGGACAAAGCCACTGTGTTGAATTTTCGGGTCTCGGGCCCTGAGCTGGCAGAAAGCACTCCAGACTGACTGTGGCAGGTGAGCATGGCTATATTTCCTGATTTGAAATATTTCCATGTCAGAAGATCGTTTGAAGAGATGTTTGCATTTTACACGACAGTGTAAAGTGACGGGAAGATCAAGACTATGTGAAGTGAACGTGTATATAAACGTGGAAGTGGCTACAGGTTCCCCACTCGGAAGCCCCCTCCACTCGCCGTTCTCAGCGCTGGCCCAGATTCTGAGGGAAATGGCGCGCGTCAACGCGCAGGAGAGGCCTCTAAAAACTCGGCCTAGCAGAGGATGGTTTCGATCCATCGACCTCTGGGTTATGGGCCCAGCACGCTTCCGCTGCGCCACTCTGCTCTGCCTCAGTTCTCATTGCCTGCTCATTTCCATTAGCTCCAGTGCTCTCATTGCAGTTTGACTGGATTGCAAGGCAGATTTGAGAAAATGCAGATGAGATGATCAGGACAAGTCAAAGGAGGTGCGTAGTCGGATACGAAAATGGCTGCACGTTCCCCAGTGATAGCCTG
>NC_055977.1:9500278-9505278 GCF_018492685.1 Alosa sapidissima | reverse complement strand
TCCCGTGTCAGGCTGTGGGTTGTGAAAGGCAAAATGTGTGCGGCTCTCCTATCGTGGCACCTAAAGGGTTAGCCTACCAGAGGATGGTTTCGATCCATCGACCTCTGGGTTATGGGCCCAGCACGCTTCCGCTGCGCCACTCTGCTCCACCTCACCCCAGATGGGACTCGAACCCACAATCCCTGGCTTAGGAGGCCAGTGCCTTATCCATTAGGCCACTGGGGCTTACCAGCTGCGCTCCATCAGAGCCTTTGCTCCACTGTTATGAAAGGAATGTTTTAAATGTCGGGATAGCCGGACAAAGCCACTGTGTTGAATTTTCGGGTCTCGGGCCCTGAGCTGGCAGAAAGCACTCCAGACTGACTGTGGCAGGTGAGCATGGCTATATTTCCTGATTTGAAATATTTCCATGTCAGAAGATCGTTTGAAGAGATGTTTGCATTTTACACGACAGTGTAAAGTGACGGGAAGATCAAGACTAAGTGAAGTGAACGTGTATATAAACGTGGAAGTGGCTACAGGTTCCCCACTCGGAAGCCCCCTCCACTCGCCGTTCTCAGCGCTGGCCCAGACTCTGAGGGAAATGGCGCGCGTCAACGCGCAGGAGAGGCCTCTAAAAACTCGGCCTAGCAGAGGATGGTTTCGATCCATCGACCTCTGGGTTATGGGCCCAGCACGCTTCCGCTGCGCCACTCTGCTCTGCCTCAGTTCTCATTGCCTGCTCATTTCCATTAGCTCCAGTGCTCTCATTGCAGTTTGACTGGATTGCAAGGCAGATTTGAGAAAATGCAGATGAGATGATCAGGACAAGTCAAAGGAGGTGCGTAGTCGGATACGAAAATGGCTGCACGTTCCCCAGTGATAGCCTGCCGGTCGTAGTTTTCATTCCCGTGTCAGGCTGTGGGTTGTGAAAGGCAAAATGTGTGCGGCTCTCCTATCGTGGCACCTAAAGGGTTAGCCTAGCAGAGGATGGTTTCGATCCATCGACCTCTGGGTTATGGGCCCAGCACGCTTCCGCTGCGCCACTCTGCTCCACCTCACCCCAGATGGGACTCGAACCCACAATCCCTGGCTTAGGAGGCCAGTGCCTTATCCATTAGGCCACTGGGGCTTACCAGCTGCGCTCCATCAGAGCCTTTGCTCCACTGTTATGAAAGGAATGTTTTAAATGTCGGGATAGCCGGACAAAGCCACTGTGTTGAATTTTCGGGTCTCGGGCCCTGAGCTGGCAGAAAGCACTCCAGACTGACTGTGGCAGGTGAGCATGGCTATATTTCCTGATTTGAAATATTTCCATGTCAGAAGATCGTTTGAAGAGATGTTTGCATTTTACACGACAGTGTAAAGTGACGGGAAGATCAAGACTAAGTGAAGTGAACGTGTATATAAACGTGGAAGTGGCTACAGGTTCCCCACTCGGAAGCCCCCTCCACTCGCCGTTCTCAGCGCTGGCCCAGACTCTGAGGGAAATGGCGCGCGTCAACGCGCAGGAGAGGCCTCTAAAAACTCAGCCTAGCAGAGGATGGTTTCGATCCATCGACCTCTGGGTTATGGGCCCAGCACGCTTCCGCTGCGCCACTCTGCTCTGCCTCAGTTCTCATTGCCTGCTCATTTCCATTATCTCCAGAGCTCTCATTGCAGTTTGACTGGATTGCAAGGCAGATTTGAGAAAATGCAGATGAGATGATCAGGACAAGTCAAAGGAGGTGCGTAGTCGGATACGGAAATGGCTGCACGTTCCCCAGTGAAAGCCTGCCGGTCGTAGTTTTCATTCCCGTGTCAGGCTGTGGGTTGTGAAAGGCAAAATGTGTGCGGCTCTCCTATCGTGGCACCTAAAGGGTTAGCCTAGCAGAGGATGGTTTCAATCCATCGACCCCTGGGTTATGGGCCCAGCACGCTTCCGCTGCGCCACTCTGCTCCACCTCACCCCAGATGGGACTCGAACCCACAATCCCTGGCTTAGGAGGCCAGTGCCTTATCCATTAGCCCACTGGGGCTTACCAGCTGCGCTCCATCAGAGCCTTTGCTCCACTGGTATCAAAGGAATGTTTTAAATGTCAGGATAGCCGGACAAAGCCACTGTGTTGAATTTTCGGGTCTCGGGCCCTGAGCTGGCAGAAAGCACTCCAGACTGACTGTGGCAGGTGAGCATGGCTATATTTCCTGATTTGAAATGTTTCCATGTCAGAAGATTGTTTGAAGAGATGTTTGCATTTTACACGACAGTGTAAAGTGACGGGAAGATCAAGACTAAGTGAAGTGAACGTGTATATAAACGTGGAAGTGGCTACAGGTTCCCCAGTCGGAAGCCCCCTCCACTCGCCGTTCTCAGCGCTGGCCCAGACTCTGAGGGAAATGGCGCGCGTCAACGCGCAGGAGAGGCCTCTAAAAACTCGGCCTAGCAGAGGATGGTTTCGATCCATCGACCTCTGGGTTATGGGCCCAGTACTCTTCCGCTGCGCCACTCTGCTCTGCCTCGCCCCAGATGGGACTCGAACCAACAATCCCTGGCTTAGGAGGCCAAAGCCTTATCCATTAGGCCACTGGGGCTTAAAAGCTGCGCTCCATCAGAGCCTTTTCTCCACTGGTATCAAAGGAATGTTTTAAATGTCGGGATAGCCGGACAAAGCCACTGTGTTGAATTTTCGGGTCTCGGGCCCTGAGCTGGCAGAAAGCACTCCAGACTGACTGTGGCAGGTGAGCATGGCTATATTTCCTGATTTGAAATGTTTCCATGTCAGAAGATCGTTTGAAGAGATGTTTGCATTTTACACGACGGTGTAAAGTGACGGGAAGATCAAGACTAAGTGAAGTGAACGTGTATATAAACGTGGAAGTGGCTACAGGTTCCCCAGTCGGAAGCCCCCTCCACTCGCCGTTCTCAGCGCTGGCCCAGACTCTGAGGGAAATGGCGCGCGTCAACGCGCAGGAGAGGCCTCTAAAAACTCGGCCTAGCAGAGGATGGTTTCGATCCATCGACCTCTGGGTTATGGGCCCAGCACGCTTCCGCTGCGCCACTCTGCTCTGCCTCAGTTCTCATTGCCTGCTCATTTCCATTAGCTCCAGTGCTCTCATTGCAGTTTGACTGGATTGCAAGGCAGATTTGAGAAAATGCAGATGAGATGATCAGGACAAGTCAAAGGAGGTGCGTAGTCGGATACGAAAATGGCTGCACGTTCCCCAGTGATAGCCTGCCGGTCGTAGTTTTCATTCCCGTGTCAGGCTGTGGGTTGTGAAAGGCAAAATGTGTGCGGCTCTCCTATCGTGGCACCTAAAGGGTTAGCCTACCAGAGGATGGTTTCGATCCATCGACCTCTGGGTTATGGGCCCAGCACGCTTCCGCTGCGCCACTCTGCTCCACCTCACCCCAGATGGGACTCGAACCCACAATCCCTGGCTTAGGAGGCCAGTGCCTTATCCATTAGGCCACTGGGGCTTACCAGCTGCGCTCCATCAGAGCCTTTGCTCCACTGTTATGAAAGGAATGTTTTAAATGTCGGGATAGCCGGACAAAGCCACTGTGTTGAATTTTCGGGTCTCGGGCCCTGAGCTGGCAGAAAGCACTCCAGACTGACTGTGGCAGGTGAGCATGGCTATATTTCCTGATTTGAAATATTTCCATGTCAGAAGATCGTTTGAAGAGATGTTTGCATTTTACACGACAGTGTAAAGTGACGGGAAGATCAAGACTAAGTGAAGTGAACGTGTATATAAACGTGGAAGTGGCTACAGGTTCCCCACTCGGAAGCCCCCTCCACTCGCCGTTCTCAGCGCTGGCCCAGACTCTGAGGGAAATGGCGCGCGTCAACGCGCAGGAGAGGCCTCTAAAAACTCGGCCTAGCAGAGGATGGTTTCGATCCATCGACCTCTGGGTTATGGGCCCAGCACGCTTCCGCTGCGCCACTCTGCTCTGCCTCAGTTCTCATTGCCTGCTCATTTCCATTATCTCCAGAGCTCTCATTGCAGTTTGACTGGATTGCAAGGCAGATTTGAGAAAATGCAGATGAGATGATCAGGACAAGTCAAAGGAGGTGCGTAGTCGGATACGGAAATGGCTGCACGTTCCCCAGTGAAAGCCTGCCGGTCGTAGTTTTCATTCCCGTGTCAGGCTGTGGGTTGTGAAAGGCAAAATGTGTGCGGCTCTCCTATCGTGGCACCTAAAGGGTTAGCCTAGCAGAGGATGGTTTCAATCCATCGACCCCTGGGTTATGGGCCCAGCACGCTTCCGCTGCGCCACTCTGCTCCACCTCACCCCAGATGGGACTCGAACCCACAATCCCTGGCTTAGGAGGCCAGTGCCTTATCCATTAGCCCACTGGGGCTTACCAGCTGCGCTCCATCAGAGCCTTTGCTCCACTGGTATCAAAGGAATGTTTTAAATGTCAGGATAGCCGGACAAAGCCACTGTGTTGAATTTTCGGGTCTCGGGCCCTGAGCTGGCAGAAAGCACTCCAGACTGACTGTGGCAGGTGAGCATGGCTATATTTCCTGATTTGAAATGTTTCCATGTCAGAAGATTGTTTGAAGAGATGTTTGCATTTTACACGACAGTGTAAAGTGACGGGAAGATCAAGACTAAGTGAAGTGAACGTGTATATAAACGTGGAAGTGGCTACAGGTTCCCCAGTCGGAAGCCCCCTCCACTCGCCGTTCTCAGCGCTGGCCCAGACTCTGAGGGAAATGGCGCGCGTCAACGCGCAGGAGAGGCCTCTAAAAACTCGGCCTAGCAGAGGATGGTTTCGATCCATCGACCTCTGGGTTATGGGCCCAGTACTCTTCCGCTGCGCCACTCTGCTCTGCCTCGCCCCAGATGGGACTCGAACCAACAATCCCTGGCTTAGGAGGCCAAAGCCTTATCCATTAGGCCACTGGGGCTTAAAAGCTGCGCTCCATCAGAGCCTTTTCTCCACTGGTATCAAAGGAATGTTTTAAATGTCGGGATAGCCGGACAAAGCCACTGTGTTGAATTTTCGGGTCTCGGGCCCTGAGCTGGCAGAAAG
>NC_055977.1:9465278-9497778 GCF_018492685.1 Alosa sapidissima | reverse complement strand
AGGCCAGTGCCTTATCCATTAGGCCACTGGGGCTTACCAGCTGCGCTCCATCAGAGCCTTTGCTCCACTGTTATGAAAGGAAGGTTTTAAATGTCGGGATAGCCGGACAAAGCCACTGTGTTGAATTTTCGGGTCTCGGGCCCTGAGCTGGCAGAAAGCACTCCAGACTGACTGTGGCAGGTGAGCATGGCTATATTTCCTGATTTGAAATATTTCCATGTCAGAAGATCGTTTGAAGAGATGTTTGCATTTTACACGACAGTGTAAAGTGACGGGAAGATCAAGACTATGTGAAGTGAACGTGTATATAAACGTGGAAGTGGCTACAGGTTCCCCACTCGGAAGCCCCCTCCACTCGCCGTTCTCAGCGCTGGCCCAGATTCTGAGGGAAATGGCGCGCGTCAACGCGCAGGAGAGGCCTCTAAAAACTCGGCCTAGCAGAGGATGGTTTCGATCCATCGACCTCTGGGTTATGGGCCCAGCACGCTTCCGCTGCGCCACTCTGCTCTGCCTCAGTTCTCATTGCCTGCTCATTTCCATTAGCTCCAGTGCTCTCATTGCAGTTTGACTGGATTGCAAGGCAGATTTGAGAAAATGCAGATGAGATGATCAGGACAAGTCAAAGGAGGTGCGTAGTCGGATACGAAAATGGCTGCACGTTCCCCAGTGATAGCCTGCCGGTCGTAGTTTTCATTCCCGTGTCAGGCTGTGGGTTGTGAAAGGCAAAATGTGTGCGGCTCTCCTATCGTGGCACCTAAAGGGTTAGCCTAGCAGAGGATGGTTTCGATCCATCGACCTCTGGGTTATGGGCCCAGCACGCTTCCGCTGCGCCACTCTGCTCCACCTCACCCCAGATGGGACTCGAACCCACAATCCCTGGCTTAGGAGGCCAGTGCCTTATCCATTTGGCCACTGGGGCTTACCAGCTGCGCTCCATCAGAGCCTTTGCTCCACTGTTATGAAAGGAATGTTTTAAATGTCGGGATAGCCGGACAAAGCCACTGTGTTGAATTTTCGGGTCTCGGGCCCTGAGCTGGCAGAAAGCACTCCAGACTGACTGTGGCAGGTGAGCATGGCTATATTTCCTGATTTGAAATATTTCCATGTCAGAAGATCGTTTGAAGAGATGTTTGCATTTTACACGACAGTGTAAAGTGACGGGAAGATCAAGACTAAGTGAAGTGAACGTGTATATAAACGTGGAAGTGGCTACAGGTTCCCCACTCGGAAGCCCCCTCCACTCGCCGTTCTCAGCGCTGGCCCAGACTCTGAGGGAAATGGCGCGCGTCAACGCGCAGGAGAGGCCTCTAAAAACTCGGCCTAGCAGAGGATGGTTTCGATCCATCGACCTCTGGGTTATGGGCCCAGCACGCTTCCGCTGCGCCACTCTGCTCTGCCTCAGTTCTCATTGCCTGCTCATTTCCATTATCTCCAGAGCTCTCATTGCAGTTTGACTGGATTGCAAGGCAGATTTGAGAAAATGCAGATGAGATGATCAGGACAAGTCAAAGGAGGTGCGTAGTCGGATACGGAAATGGCTGCACGTTCCCCAGTGAAAGCCTGCCGGTCGTAGTTTTCATTCCCGTGTCAGGCTGTGGGTTGTGAAAGGCAAAATGTGTGCGGCTCTCCTATCGTGGCACCTAAAGGGTTAGCCTAGCAGAGGATGGTTTCAATCCATCGACCCCTGGGTTATGGGCCCAGCACGCTTCCGCTGCGCCACTCTGCTCCACCTCACCCCAGATGGGACTCGAACCCACAATCCCTGGCTTAGGAGGCCAGTGCCTTATCCATTAGCCCACTGGGGCTTACCAGCTGCGCTCCATCAGAGCCTTTGCTCCACTGGTATCAAAGGAATGTTTTAAATGTCAGGATAGCCGGACAAAGCCACTGTGTTCAATTTTCGGGTCTCGGGCCCTGAGCTGGCAGAAAGCACTCCAGACTGACTGTGGCAGGTGAGCATGGCTATATTTCCTGATTTGAAATGTTTCCATGTCAGAAGATTGTTTGAAGAGATGTTTGCATTTTACACGACAGTGTAAAGTGACGGGAAGATCAAGACTAAGTGAAGTGAACGTGTATATAAACGTGGAAGTGGCTACAGGTTCCCCACTCGGAAGCCCCCTCCACTCGCCGTTCTCAGCGCTGGCCCAGACTCTGAGGGAAATGGCGCGCGTCAACGCGCAGGAGAGGCCTCTAAAAACTCGGCCTAGCAGAGGATGGTTTCGATCCATCGACCTCTGGGTTATGGGCCCAGCACGCTTCCGCTGCGCCACTCTGCTCTGCCTCAGTTCTCATTGCCTGCTCATTTCCATTATCTCCAGAGCTCTCATTGCAGTTTGACTGGATTGCAAGGCAGATTTGAGAAAATGCAGATGAGATGATCAGGACAAGTCAAAGGAGGTGCGTAGTCGGATACGGAAATGGCTGCACGTTCCCCAGTGAAAGCCTGCCGGTCGTAGTTTTCATTCCCGTGTCAGGCTGTGGGTTGTGAAAGGCAAAATGTGTGCGGCTCTCCTATCGTGGCACCTAAAGGGTTAGCCTAGCAGAGGATGGTTTCAATCCATCGACCCCTGGGTTATGGGCCCAGCACGCTTCCGCTGCGCCACTCTGCTCCACCTCACCCCAGATGGGACTCGAACCCACAATCCCTGGCTTAGGAGGCCAGTGCCTTATCCATTAGCCCACTGGGGCTTACCAGCTGCGCTCCATCAGAGCCTTTGCTCCACTGGTATCAAAGGAATGTTTTAAATGTCAGGATAGCCGGACAAAGCCACTGTGTTGAATTTTCGGGTCTCGGGCCCTGAGCTGGCAGAAAGCACTCCAGACTGACTGTGGCAGGTGAGCATGGCTATATTTCCTGATTTGAAATATTTCCATGTCAGAAGATCGTTTGAAGAGATGTTTGCATTTTACACGACAGTGTAAAGTGACGGGAAGATCAAGACTAAGTGAAGTGAACGTGTATATAAACGTGGAAGTGGCTACAGGTTCCCCACTCGGAAGCCCCCTCCACTCGCCGTTCTCAGCGCTGGCCCAGACTCTGAGGGAAATGGCGCGCGTCAACGCGCAGGAGAGGCCTCTAAAAACTCAGCCTAGCAGAGGATGGTTTCGATCCATCGACCTCTGGGTTATGGGCCCAGCACGCTTCCGCTGCGCCACTCTGCTCTGCCTCAGTTCTCATTGCCTGCTCATTTCCATTATCTCCAGAGCTCTCATTGCAGTTTGACTGGATTGCAAGGCAGATTTGAGAAAATGCAGATGAGATGATCAGGACAAGTCAAAGGAGGTGCGTAGTCGGATACGGAAATGGCTGCACGTTCCCCAGTGAAAGCCTGCCGGTCGTAGTTTTCATTCCCGTGTCAGGCTGTGGGTTGTGAAAGGCAAAATGTGTGCGGCTCTCCTATCGTGGCACCTAAAGGGTTAGCCTAGCAGAGGATGGTTTCAATCCATCGACCCCTGGGTTATGGGCCCAGCACGCTTCCGCTGCGCCACTCTGCTCCACCTCACCCCAGATGGGACTCGAACCCACAATCCCTGGCTTAGGAGGCCAGTGCCTTATCCATTAGCCCACTGGGGCTTACCAGCTGCGCTCCATCAGAGCCTTTGCTCCACTGGTATCAAAGGAATGTTTTAAATGTCAGGATAGCCGGACAAAGCCACTGTGTTGAATTTTCGGGTCTCGGGCCCTGAGCTGGCAGAAAGCACTCCAGACTGACTGTGGCAGGTGAGCATGGCTATATTTCCTGATTTGAAATGTTTCCATGTCAGAAGATTGTTTGAAGAGATGTTTGCATTTTACACGACAGTGTAAAGTGACGGGAAGATCAAGACTAAGTGAAGTGAACGTGTATATAAACGTGGAAGTGGCTACAGGTTCCCCAGTCGGAAGCCCCCTCCACTCGCCGTTCTCAGCGCTGGCCCAGACTCTGAGGGAAATGGCGCGCGTCAACGCGCAGGAGAGGCCTCTAAAAACTCGGCCTAGCAGAGGATGGTTTCGATCCATCGACCTCTGGGTTATGGGCCCAGTACTCTTCCGCTGCGCCACTCTGCTCTGCCTCGCCCCAGATGGGACTCGAACCAACAATCCCTGGCTTAGGAGGCCAAAGCCTTATCCATTAGGCCACTGGGGCTTAAAAGCTGCGCTCCATCAGAGCCTTTTCTCCACTGGTATCAAAGGAATGTTTTAAATGTCGGGATAGCCGGACAAAGCCACTGTGTTGAATTTTCGGGTCTCGGGCCCTGAGCTGGCAGAAAGCACTCCAGACTGACTGTGGCAGGTGAGCATGGCTATATTTCCTGATTTGAAATGTTTCCATGTCAGAAGATCGTTTGAAGAGATGTTTGCATTTTACACGACGGTGTAAAGTGACGGGAAGATCAAGACTAAGTGAAGTGAACGTGTATATAAACGTGGAAGTGGCTACAGGTTCCCCAGTCGGAAGCCCCCTCCACTCGCCGTTCTCAGCGCTGGCCCAGACTCTGAGGGAAATGGCGCGCGTCAACGCGCAGGAGAGGCCTCTAAAAACTCGGCCTAGCAGAGGATGGTTTCGATCCATCGACCTCTGGGTTATGGGCCCAGCACGCTTCCGCTGCGCCACTCTGCTCTGCCTCAGTTCTCATTGCCTGCTCATTTCCATTAGCTCCAGTGCTCTCATTGCAGTTTGACTGGATTGCAAGGCAGATTTGAGAAAATGCAGATGAGATGATCAGGACAAGTCAAAGGAGGTGCGTAGTCGGATACGAAAATGGCTGCACGTTCCCCAGTGATAGCCTGCCGGTCGTAGTTTTCATTCCCGTGTCAGGCTGTGGGTTGTGAAAGGCAAAATGTGTGCGGCTCTCCTATCGTGGCACCTAAAGGGTTAGCCTACCAGAGGATGGTTTCGATCCATCGACCTCTGGGTTATGGGCCCAGCACGCTTCCGCTGCGCCACTCTGCTCCACCTCACCCCAGATGGGACTCGAACCCACAATCCCTGGCTTAGGAGGCCAGTGCCTTATCCATTAGGCCACTGGGGCTTACCAGCTGCGCTCCATCAGAGCCTTTGCTCCACTGTTATGAAAGGAATGTTTTAAATGTCGGGATAGCCGGACAAAGCCACTGTGTTGAATTTTCGGGTCTCGGGCCCTGAGCTGGCAGAAAGCACTCCAGACTGACTGTGGCAGGTGAGCATGGCTATATTTCCTGATTTGAAATATTTCCATGTCAGAAGATCGTTTGAAGAGATGTTTGCATTTTACACGACAGTGTAAAGTGACGGGAAGATCAAGACTAAGTGAAGTGAACGTGTATATAAACGTGGAAGTGGCTACAGGTTCCCCACTCGGAAGCCCCCTCCACTCGCCGTTCTCAGCGCTGGCCCAGACTCTGAGGGAAATGGCGCGCGTCAACGCGCAGGAGAGGCCTCTAAAAACTCGGCCTAGCAGAGGATGGTTTCGATCCATCGACCTCTGGGTTATGGGCCCAGCACGCTTCCGCTGCGCCACTCTGCTCTGCCTCAGTTCTCATTGCCTGCTCATTTCCATTAGCTCCAGAGCTCTCATTGCAGTTTGACTGGATTGCAAGGCAGATTTGAGAAAATGCAGATGAGATGATCAGGACAAGTCAAAGGAGGTGCGTAGTCGGATACGAAAATGGCTGCACGTTCCCCAGTGATAGCCTGCCGGTCGTAGTTTTCATTCCCGTGTCAGGCTGTGGGTTGTGAAAGGCAAAATGTGTGCGGCTCTCCTATCGTGGCACCTAAAGGGTTAGCCTAGCAGAGGATGGTTTCGATCCATTGAACTCTGGGTTATGGGCCCAGCACGCTTCCGCTGCGCCACTCTGCTCCGCCTCACCCCAGATGGGACTCGAACCCACAATCCCTGGCTTAGGAGGCCAGTGCCTTATCCATTAGGCCACTGGGGCTTACCAGCTGCGCTCCATCAGAGCCTTTGCTCCACTGTTATGAAAGGAAGGTTTTAAATGTCGGGATAGCCGGACAAAGCCACTGTGTTGAATTTTCGGGTCTCGGGCCCTGAGCTGGCAGAAAGCACTCCAGACTGACTGTGGCAGGTGAGCATGGCTATATTTCCTGATTTGAAATATTTCCATGTCAGAAGATCGTTTGAAGAGATGTTTGCATTTTACACGACAGTGTAAAGTGACGGGAAGATCAAGACTATGTGAAGTGAACGTGTATATAAACGTGGAAGTGGCTACAGGTTCCCCACTCGGAAGCCCCCTCCACTCGCCGTTCTCAGCGCTGGCCCAGATTCTGAGGGAAATGGCGCGCGTCAACGCGCAGGAGAGGCCTCTAAAAACTCGGCCTAGCAGAGGATGGTTTCGATCCATCGACCTCTGGGTTATGGGCCCAGCAGGCTTCCGCTGCGCCACTCTGCTCTGCCTCAGTTCTCATTGCCTGCTCATTTCCATTAGCTCCAGAGCTCTCATTGCAGTTTGACTGGATTGCAAGGCAGATTTGAGAAAATGCAGATGAGATGATCAGGACAAGTCAAAGGAGGTGCGTAGTCGGATACGGAAATGGCTGCACGTTCCCCAGTGAAAGCCTGCCGGTCGTAGTTTTCATTCCCGTGTCAGGCTGTGGGTTGTGAAAGGCAAAATGTGTGCGGCTCTCCTATCGTGGCACCTAAAGGGTTAGCCTAGCAGAGGATGGTTTCGATCCATCGACCCCTGGGTTATGGGCCCAGCACGCTTCCGCTGCGCCACTCTGCTCCACCTCACCCCAGATGGGACTCAAACCCACAATCCCTGGCTTAGGAGGCCAGTGCCTTATCCATTAGCCCACTGGGGCTTACCAGCTGCGCTCCATCAGAGCCTTTGCTCCACTGGTATCAAAGGAATGTTTTAAATGTCGGGATAGCCGGACAAAGCCACTGTGTTGAATTTTCGGGTCTCGGGCCCTGAGCTGGCAGAAAGCACTCCAGACTGACTGTGGCAGGTGAGCATGGCTATATTTCCTGATTTGAAATGTTTCCATGTCAGAAGATTGTTTGAAGAGATGTTTGCATTTTACACGACAGTGTAAAGTGACGGGAAGATCAAGACTAAGTGAAGTGAACGTGTATATAAACGTGGAAGTGGCTACAGGTTCCCCAGTCGGAAGCCCCCTCCACTCGCCGTTCTCAGCGCTGGCCCAGACTCTGAGGGAAATGGCGCGAGTCAACGCGCAGGAGAGGCCTCTAAAAACTCGGCCTATCAGAGGATGGTTTCGATCCATCGACCTCTGGGTTATGGGCCCAGCACGCTTCCGCTGCGCCACTCTGCTCTGCCTCAGTTCTCATTGCCTGCTCATTTCCATTAGCTCCAGTGCTCTCATTGCAGTTTGACTGGATTGCAAGGCAGATTTGAGAAAATGCAGATGAGATGATCAGGACAAGTCAAAGGAGGTGCGTAGTCGGATACGAAAATGGCTGCACGTTCCCCAGTGATAGCCTGCCGGTCGTAGTTTTCATTCCCGTGTCAGGCTGTGGGTTGTGAAAGGCAAAATGTGTGCGGCTCTCCTATCGTGGCACCTAAAGGGTTAGCCTAGCAGAGGATGGTTTCGATCCATCGACCTCTGGGTTATGGGCCCAGCACGCTTCCGCTGCGCCACTCTGCTCCACCTCACCCCAGATGGGACTCGAACCCACAATCCCTGGCTTAGGAGGCCAGTGCCTTATCCATTAGGCCACTGGGGCTTACCAGCTGCGCTCCATCAGAGCCTTTGCTCCACTGTTATGAAAGGAATGTTTTAAATGTCGGGATAGCCGGACAAAGCCACTGTGTTGAATTTTCGGGTCTCGGGCCCTGAGCTGGCAGAAAGCACTCCAGACTGACTGTGGCAGGTGAGCATGGCTATATTTCCTGATTTGAAATGTTTCCATGTCAGAAGATTGTTTGAAGAGATGTTTGCATTTTACACGACAGTGTAAAGTGACGGGAAGATCAAGACTAAGTGAAGTGAACGTGTATATAAACGTGGAAGTGGCTACAGGTTCCCCACTCGGAAGCCCCCTCCACTCGCCGTTCTCAGCGCTGGCCCAGACTCTGAGGGAAATGGCGCGCGTCAACGCGCAGGAGAGGCCTCTAAAAACTCGGCCTAGCAGAGGATGGTTTCGATCCATCGACCTCTGGGTTATGGGCCCAGCACGCTTCCGCTGCGCCACTCTGCTCTGCCTCAGTTCTCATTGCCTGCTCATTTCCATTAGCTCCAGAGCTCTCATTGCAGTTTGACTGGATTGCAAGGCAGATTTGAGAAAATGCAGATGAGATGATCAGGACAAGTCAAAGGAGGTGCGTAGTCGGATACGGAAATGGCTGCACGTTCCCCAGTGAAAGCCTGCCGGTCGTAGTTTTCATTCCCGTGTCAGGCTGTGGGTTGTGAAAGGCAAAATGTGTGCGGCTCTCCTATCGTGGCACCTAAAGGGTTAGCCTAGCAGAGGATGGTTTCAATCCATCGACCCCTGGGTTATGGGCCCAGCACGCTTCCGCTGCGCCACTCTGCTCCACCTCACCCCAGATGGGACTCGAACCCACAATCCCTGGCTTAGGAGGCCAGTGCCTTATCCATTAGCCCACTGGGGCTTACCAGCTGCGCTCCATCAGAGCCTTTGCTCCACTGGTATCAAAGGAATGTTTTAAATGTCAGGATAGCCGGACAAAGCCACTGTGTTGAATTTTCGGGTCTCGGGCCCTGAGCTGGCAGAAAGCACTCCAGACTGACTGTGGCAGGTGAGCATGGCTATATTTCCTGATTTGAAATGTTTCCATGTCAGAAGATTGTTTGAAGAGATGTTTGCATTTTACACGACAGTGTAAAGTGACGGGAAGATCAAGACTAAGTGAAGTGAACGTGTATATAAACGTGGAAGTGGCTACAGGTTCCCCAGTCGGAAGCCCCCTCCACTCGCCGTTCTCAGCGCTGGCCCAGACTCTGAGGGAAATGGCGCGCGTCAACGCGCAGGAGAGGCCTCTAAAAACTCGGCCTAGCAGAGGATGGTTTCGATCCATCGACCTCTGGGTTATGGGCCCAGCACGCTTCCGCTGCGCCACTCTGCTCTGCCTCAGTTCTCATTGCCTGCTCATTTCCATTAGCTCCAGTGCTCTCATTGCAGTTTGACTGGATTGCAAGGCAGATTTGAGAAAATGCAGATGAGATGATCAGGACAAGTCAAAGGAGGTGCGTAGTCGGATACGAAAATGGCTGCACGTTCCCCAGTGATAGCCTGCCGGTCGTAGTTTTCATTCCCGTGTCAGGCTGTGGGTTGTGAAAGGCAAAATGTGTGCGGCTCTCCTATCGTGGCACCTAAAGGGTTAGCCTAGCAGAGGATGGTTTCGATCCATCGACCTCTGGGTTATGGGCCCAGCACGCTTCCGCTGCGCCACTCTGCTCCACCTCACCCCAGATGGGACTCGAACCCACAATCCCTGGCTTAGGAGGCCAGTGCCTTATCCATTAGGCCACTGGGGCTTACCAGCTGCGCTCCATCAGAGCCTTTGCTCCACTGTTATGAAAGGAATGTTTTAAATGTCGGGATAGCCGGACAAAGCCACTGTGTTGAATTTTCGGGTCTCGGGCCCTGAGCTGGCAGAAAGCACTCCAGACTGACTGTGGCAGGTGAGCATGGCTATATTTCCTGATTTGAAATATTTCCATGTCAGAAGATCGTTTGAAGAGATGTTTGCATTTTACACGACAGTGTAAAGTGACGGGAAGATCAAGACTAAGTGAAGTGAACGTGTATATAAACGTGGAAGTGGCTACAGGTTCCCCACTCGGAAGCCCCCTCCACTCGCCGTTCTCAGCGCTGGCCCAGACTCTGAGGGAAATGGCGCGCGTCAACGCGCAGGAGAGGCCTCTAAAAACTCGGCCTAGCAGAGGATGGTTTCGATCCATCGACCTCTGGGTTATGGGCCCAGCACGCTTCCGCTGCGCCACTCTGCTCTGCCTCAGTTCTCATTGCCTGCTCATTTCCATTATCTCCAGAGCTCTCATTGCAGTTTGACTGGATTGCAAGGCAGATTTGAGAAAATGCAGATGAGATGATCAGGACAAGTCAAAGGAGGTGCGTAGTCGGATACGGAAATGGCTGCACGTTCCCCAGTGAAAGCCTGCCGGTCGTAGTTTTCATTCCCGTGTCAGGCTGTGGGTTGTGAAAGGCAAAATGTGTGCGGCTCTCCTATCGTGGCACCTAAAGGGTTAGCCTAGCAGAGGATGGTTTCAATCCATCGACCCCTGGGTTATGGGCCCAGCACGCTTCCGCTGCGCCACTCTGCTCCACCTCACCCCAGATGGGACTCGAACCCACAATCCCTGGCTTAGGAGGCCAGTGCCTTATCCATTAGCCCACTGGGGCTTACCAGCTGCGCTCCATCAGAGCCTTTGCTCCACTGGTATCAAAGGAATGTTTTAAATGTCGGGATAGCCGGACAAAGCCACTGTGTTGAATTTTCGGGTCTCGGGCCCTGAGCTGGCAGAAAGCACTCCAGACTGACTGTGGCAGGTGAGCATGGCTATATTTCCTGATTTGAAATGTTTCCATGTCAGAAGATCGTTTGAAGAGATGTTTGCATTTTACACGACGGTGTAAAGTGACGGGAAGATCAAGACTAAGTGAAGTGAACGTGTATATAAACGTGGAAGTGGCTACAGGTTCCCCACTCGGAAGCCCCCTCCACTCGCCGTTCTCAGCGCTGGCCCAGACTCTGAGGGAAATGGCGCGCGTCAACGCGCAGGAGAGGCCTCTAAAAACTCGACCTAGCAGAGGATGGTTTCGATCCATCGACCTCTGGGTTATGGGCCCAGCACGCTTCCGCTGCGCCACTCTGCTCTGCCTCAGTTCTCATTGCCTGCTCATTTCCATTAGCTCCAGAGCTCTCATTGCAGTTTGACTGGATTGCAAGGCAGATTTGAGAAAATGCAGATGAGATGATCAGGACAAGTCAAAGGAGGTGCGTAGTCGGATACGGAAATGGCTGCACGTTCCCAAGTGAAAGCCTGCCGGTCGTAGTTTTCATTCCCGTGTCAGGCTGTGGGTTGTGAAAGGCAAAATGTGTGCGGCTCTCCTATAGTGGCACCTAAAGGGTTAGCCTAGCAGGGGATGGTTTCAATCCATCGACCTCTGGGTTATGGGCCCAGCACGCTTCCGCTGCGCCACTCTGCTCTGCCTCAGTTCTCATTGCCTGCTCATTTCCATTAGCTCCAGAGCTCTCATTGCAGTTTGACTGGATTGCAAGGCAGATTTGAGAAAATGCAGATGAGATGATCAGGACAAGTCAAAGGAGGTGCGTAGTCGGATACGAAAATGGCTGCACGTTCCCCAGTGATAGCCTGCCGGTCGTAGTTTTCATTACCGTGTCAGGCTGTGGGTTGTGAAAGGCAAAATGTGTGCGGCTCTCCTATCGTGGCACCTAAAGGGTTAGCCTAGCAGAGGATGGTTTCGATCCATCGACCTCTGGGTTATGGGCCCAGCACGCTTCCGCTGCGCCACTCTGCTCCGCCTCACCCCAGATGGGACTCGAACCCACAATCCCTGGCTTAGGAGGCCAGTGCCTTATCCATTAGGCCACTGGGGCTTACCAGCTGCGCTCCATCAGAGCCTTTGCTCCACTGGTATCAAAGGAATGTTTTAAATGTCGGGATAGCCGGACAAAGCCACTGTGGTGAATTTTCGGGTCTCGGGCCCTGAGCTGGCAGAAAGCACTCCAGACTGACTGTGGCAGGTGAGCATGGCTATATTTCCTGATTTGAAATGTTTCCATGTCAGAAGATCGTTTGAAGAGATGTTTGCATTTTACACGACAGTGTAAAGTGACGGGAAGATCAAGACTAAGTGAAGTGAACGTGTATATAAACGTGGAAGTGGCTACAGGTTCCCCACTCGGAAGCCCCCTCCACTCACCGTTCTCAGCGCTGGCCCAGACTCTGAGGGAAATGGCGCGCGTCAACGCGCAGGAGAGGTCTCTAAAAACTCGGCCTAGCAGAGGATGGTTTCGATCCATCGACCTCTGGGTTATGGGCCCAGCACGCTTCCGCTGCGCCACTCTGCTCTGCCTCAGTTCTCATTGCCTGCTCATTTCCATTAGCTCCAGAGCTCTCATTGCAGTTTGACTGGATTGCAAGGCAGATTTGAGAACATGCAGATGAGATGATCAGGACAAGTCAAAGGAGGTGCGTAGTCGGATACGAAAATGGCTGCACGTTCCCCAGTGATAGCCTGCCGGTCGTAGTTTTCATTCCCGTGTCAGGCTGTGGGTTGTGAAAGGCAAAATGTGTGCGGCTCTCCTATCGTGGCACCTAAAGGGTTAGCCTAGCAGAGGATGGTTTCGATCCATCGACCTCTGGGTTATGGGCCCAGCACGCTTCCGCTGCGCCACTCTGCTCCGCCTCACCCCAGATGGGACTCGAACCCACAATCCCTGGCTTAGGAGGCCAGTGCCTTATCCATTAGGCCACTGGGGCTTACCAGCTGCGCTCCATCAGAGCCTTTGCTCCACTGGTATCAAAGGAATGTTTTAAATGTCGGGATAGCCGGACAAAGCCACTGTGTTGAATTTTCGGGTCTCGGGCCCTGAGCCGGCAGAAAGCACTCCAGACTGACTGTGGCAGGTGAGCATGGCTATATTTCCTGATTTGAAATGTTTCCATGTCAGAAGATCGTTTGAAGAGATGTTTGCATTTTACACGACAGTGTAAAGTGACGGGAAGATCAAGACTAAGTGAAGTGAACGTGTATATAAACGTGGAAGTGGCTACAGGTTCCCCACTCGGAAGCCCCCTCCACTCGCCGTTCTCAGCGCTGGCCCAGACTCTGAGGGAAATGGCGCGCGTCAACGCGCAGGAGAGGCTTCTAAAAACTCGGCCTAGCAGAGGATGGTTTCGATCCATCGACCTCTGGGTTATGGGCCCAGCACGCTTCCGCTGCGCCACTCTGCTCTGCCTCAGTTCTCATTGCCTGCTCATTTCCATTAGCTCCAGAGCTCTCATTGCAGTTTGACTGGATTGCAAGGCAGATTTGAGAAAATGCAGATGAGATGATCAGGACAAGTCAAAGGAGGTGCGTAGTCGGATACGGAAATGGCTGCACGTTCCCCAGTGAAAGCCTGCCGGTCGTAGTTTTCATTCCCGTGTCAGGCTGTGGGTTGTGAAAGGCAAAATGTGTGCTGCTCTCCTATCGTGGCACCTAAAGGGTTAGCCTAGCAGAGGATGGTTTCGATCCATCGACCTCTGGGTTATGGGCACAGCACGCTTCCGCTGCGCCACTCTGCTCCGCCTCACCCCAGATGAGACTCGAACCCACAATCCCTGGCTTAGGAGGCCAGTGCCTTATCCATTAGGCCACTGGGGCTTACCAGCTGCGCTCCATCAGAGCCTTTGCTCCACTGGTATCAAAGGAATGTTTTAAATGTCGGGTTAGCCGGACAAAGCCACTGTGTTGAATTTTCGGGTCTCGGGCCCTGAGCTGGCAGAAAGCACTCCAGACTGACTGTGGCAGGTGAGCATGGCTATATTTCCTGATTTGAAATGTTTCCATGTCAGAAGATCGTTTGAAGAGATGTTTGCATTTTACACGACAGTGTAAAGTGACGGGAAGATCAAGACTAAGTGAAGTGAACGTGTATATAAACGTGGAAGTGGCTACAGGTTCCCCACTCGGAAGCCCCCTCCACTCGCCGTTCTCAGCGCTGGCCCAGACTCTGAGGGAAATGGCGCGCGTCAACGCGCAGGAGAGGCCTCTAAAAACTCGGCCTAGCAGAGGATGGTTTCGATCCATCGACCTCTGGGTTATGGGCCCAGCACGCTTCCGCTGCGCCAGTCTGCTCTGCCTCAGTTCTCATTGCCTGCTCATTTCCATTAGCTCCAGTGCTCTCATTGCAGTTTGACTGGATTGCAAGGCAGATTTGAGAAAATGCAGATGAGATGATCAGGACAAGTCAAAGGAGGTGCGTAGTCGGATACGGAAATGGCTGCACGTTCCCCAGTGAAAGCCTGCCGGTCGTAGTTTTCATTCCCGTGTCAGGCTGTGGGTTGTGAAAGGCAACGTGTGTGCGGCTCTCCTATCGTGGCACCTAAAGGGTTAGCCTAGCAGAGGATGGTTTCGATCCATCGACCTCTGGGTTATGGGCCCAGCACGCTTCCGCTGCGCCACTCTGCTCTGCCTCAGTTCTCATTGCCTGCTCATTTCCATTAGCTCCAGAGCTCTCATTGCAGTTTGACTGGATTGCAAGGCAGATTTGAGAACATGCAGATGAGATGATCAGGACAAGTCAAAGGAGGTGCGTAGTCGGATACGAAAATGGCTGCACGTTCCCCAGTGATAGCCTGCCGGTCGTAGTTTTCATTCCCGTGTCAGGCTGTGGGTTGTGAAAGGCAAAATGTGTGCGGCTCTCCTATCGTGGCACCTAAAGGGTTAGCCTAGCAGAGGATGGTTTCGATCCATCGACCTCTGGGTTATGGGCCCAGCACGCTTCCGCTGCGCCACTCTGCTCCGCCTCACCCCAGATGGGACTCGAACCCACAATCCCTGGCTTAGGAGGCCAGTGCCTTATCCATTAGGCCACTGGGGCTTACCAGCTGCGCTCCATCAGAGCCTTTGCTCCACTGGTATCAAAGGAATGTTTTAAATGTCGGGATAGCCGGACAAAGCCACTGTGTTGAATTTTCGGGTCTCGGGCCCTGAGCCGGCAGAAAGCACTCCAGACTGACTGTGGCAGGTGAGCATGGCTATATTTCCTGATTTGAAATGTTTCCATGTCAGAAGATCGTTTGAAGAGATGTTTGCATTTTACACGACAGTGTAAAGTGACGGGAAGATCAAGACTAAGTGAAGTGAACGTGTATATAAACGTGGAAGTGGCTACAGGTTCCCCACTCGGAAGCCCCCTCCACTCGCCGTTCTCAGCGCTGGCCCAGACTCTGAGGGAAATGGCGCGCGTCAACGCGCAGGAGAGGCTTCTAAAAACTCGGCCTAGCAGAGGATGGTTTCGATCCATCGACCTCTGGGTTATGGGCCCAGCACGCTTCCGCTGCGCCACTCTGCTCTGCCTCAGTTCTCATTGCCTGCTCATTTCCATTAGCTCCAGAGCTCTCATTGCAGTTTGACTGGATTGCAAGGCAGATTTGAGAAAATGCAGATGAGATGATCAGGACAAGTCAAAGGAGGTGCGTAGTCGGATACGGAAATGGCTGCACGTTCCCCAGTGAAAGCCTGCCGGTCGTAGTTTTCATTCCCGTGTCAGGCTGTGGGTTGTGAAAGGCAAAATGTGTGCTGCTCTCCTATCGTGGCACCTAAAGGGTTAGCCTAGCAGAGGATGGTTTCGATCCATCGACCTCTGGGTTATGGGCCCAGCACGCTTCCGCTGCGCCACTCTGCTCCGCCTCACCCCAGATGAGACTCGAACCCACAATCCCTGGCTTAGGAGGCCAGTGCCTTATCCATTAGGCCACTGGGGCTTACCAGCTGCGCTCCATCAGAGCCTTTGCTCCACTGGTATCAAAGGAATGTTTTAAATGTCGGGATAGCCGGACAAAGCCACTGTGTTGAATTTTCGGGTCTCGGGCCCTGAGCTGGCAGAAAGCACTCCAGACTGACTGTGGCAGGTGAGCATGGCTATATTTCCTGATTTGAAATGTTTCCATGTCAGAAGATCGTTTGAAGAGATGTTTGCATTTTACACGACAGTGTAAAGTGACGGGAAGATCAAGACTAAGTGAAGTGAACGTGTATATAAACGTGGAAGTGGCTACAGGTTCCCCACTCGGAAGCCCCCTCCACTCGCCGTTCTCAGCGCTGGCCCAGACTCTGAGGGAAATGGCGCGCGTCAACGCGCAGGAGAGGCCTCTAAAAACTCGGCCTAGCAGAGGATGGTTTCGATCCATCGACCTCTGGGTTATGGGCCCAGCACGCTTCCGCTGCGCCACTCTGCTCTGCCTCAGTTCTCATTGCCTGCTCATTTCCATTAGCTCCAGTGCTCTCATTGCAGTTTGACTGGATTGCAAGGCAGATTTGAGAAAATGCAGATGAGATGATCAGGACAAGTCAAAGGAGGTGCGTAGTCGGATACGGAAATGGCTGCACGTTCCCCAGTGAAAGCCTGCCGGTCGTAGTTTTCATTCCCGTGTCAGGCTGTGGGTTGTGAAAGGCAACGTGTGTGCGGCTCTCCTATCGTGGCACCTAAAGGGTTAGCCTAGCAGAGGATGGTTTCGATCCATCGACCTCTGGGTTATGGGCCCAGCACGCTTCCGCTGCGCCACTCTGCTCCGCCTCACCCCAGATGGGACTCGAACCCACAGTCCCTGGCTTAGGAGGCCAGTGCTTTATCCATTAGGCCACTGGGGCTTACCAGCTGCGCTCCATCAGAGCCTTTGCTCCACTGGTATCAAAGGAATGTTTTAAATGTCGGGATAGCCGGACAAAGCCACTGTGTTGAATTTTCGGGTCTCGGGCCCTGAGCTGGCAGAAAGCAGTCCAGACTGACTGTGGCAGGTGAGCATGGCTATATTTCCTGATTTGAAATGTTTCCATGTCAGAAGATCGTTTGAAGAGATGTTTGCATTTTACACGACAGTGTAAAGTGACGGGAAGATCAAGACTAAGTGAAGTGAACGTGTATATAAACGTGGAAGTGGCTACAGGTTCCCCACTCGGAAGCCCCCTCCACTCGCCGTTCTCAGCGCTGGCCCAGACTCTGAGGGAAATGGCGCGCGTCAACGCGCAGGAGAGGCTTCTAAAAACTCGGCCTAGCAGAGGATGGTTTCGATCCATCGACCTCTGGGTTATGGGCCCAGCACGCTTCCGCTGCGCCACTCTGCTCTGCCTCAGTTCTCATTGCCTGCTCATTTCCATTAGCTCCAGAGCTCTCATTGCAGTTTGACTGGATTGCAAGGCAGATTTGAGAAAATGCAGATGAGATGATCAGGACAAGTCAAAGGAGGTGCGTAGTCGGATACGGAAATGGCTGCACGTTCCCCAGTGAAAGCCTGCCGGTCGTAGTTTTCATTCCCGTGTCAGGCTGTGGGTTGTGAAAGGCAAAATGTGTGCTGCTCTCCTATCGTGGCACCTAAAGGGTTAGCCTAGCAGAGGATGGTTTCGATCCATCGACCTCTGGGTTATGGGCCCAGCACGCTTCCGCTGCGCCACTCTGCTCCGCCTCACCCCAGATGAGACTCGAACCCACAATCCCTGGCTTAGGAGGCCAGTGCCTTATCCATTAGGCCACTGGGGCTTACCAGCTGCGCTCCATCAGAGCCTTTGCTCCACTGGTATCAAAGGAATGTTTTAAATGTCGGGATAGCCGGACAAAGCCACTGTGTTGAATTTTCGGGTCTCGGGCCCTGAGCTGGCAGAAAGCACTCCAGACTGACTGTGGCAGGTGAGCATGGCTATATTTCCTGATTTGAAATGTTTCCATGTCAGAAGATCGTTTGAAGAGATGTTTGCATTTTACACGACAGTGTAAAGTGACGGGAAGATCAAGACTAAGTGAAGTGAACGTGTATATAAACGTGGAAGTGGCTACAGGTTCCCCACTCGGAAGCCCCCTCCACTCGCCGTTCTCAGCGCTGGCCCAGACTCTGAGGGAAATGGCGCGCGTCAACGCGCAGGAGAGGCCTCTAAAAACTCGGCCTAGCAGAGGATGGTTTCGATCCATCGACCTCTGGGTTATGGGCCCAGCACGCTTCCGCTGCGCCAGTCTGCTCTGCCTCAGTTCTCATTGCCTGCTCATTTCCATTAGCTCCAGTGCTCTCATTGCAGTTTGACTGGATTGCAAGGCAGATTTGAGAAAATGCAGATGAGATGATCAGGACAAGTCAAAGGAGGTGCGTAGTCGGATACGGAAATGGCTGCACGTTCCCCAGTGAAAGCCTGCCGGTCGTAGTTTTCATTCCCGTGTCAGGCTGTGGGTTGTGAAAGGCAACGTGTGTGCGGCTCTCCTATCGTGGCACCTAAAGGGTTAGCCTAGCAGAGGATGGTTTCGATCCATCGACCTCTGGGTTATGGGCCCAGCACGCTTCCGCTGCGCCACTCTGCTCCGCCTCACCCCAGATGGGACTCGAACCCACAGTCCCTGGCTTAGGAGGCCAGTGCTTTATCCATTAGGCCACTGGGGCTTACCAGCTGCGCTCCATCAGAGCCTTTGCTCCACTGGTATCAAAGGAATGTTTTAAATGTCGGGATAGCCGGACAAAGCCACTGTGTTGAATTTTCGGGTCTCGGGCCCTGAGCTGGCAGAAAGCAGTCCAGACTGACTGTGGCAGGTGAGCATGGCTATATTTCCTGATTTGAAATGTTTCCATGTCAGAAGATCGTTTGAAGAGATGTTTGCATTTTACACGACAGTGTAAAGTGACGGGAAGATCAAGACTAAGTGAAGTGAACGTGTATATAAACGTGGAAGTGGCTACAGGTTCCCCACTCGGAAGCCCCCTCCACTCGCCGTTCTCAGCGCTGGCCCAGACTCTGAGGGAAATGGCGCGCGTCAACGCGCAGGAGAGGCCTCTAAAAACTCGGCCTAGCAGAGGATGGTTTCGATCCATCGACCTCTAGGTTATGGCCCCAGCACGCTTCGGCTGCGCCACTCTGCTCTGCCTCAGTTCTCATTGCCTGCTCATTTCCATTAGCTCCAGTGCTCTCATTGCAGTTTGACTGGATTGCAAGGTAGATTTGAGAAAATGCAGATGAGATGATCTGGACAAGTCAAAGGAGGTGCGTAGTCGGATACGGAAATGGCTGCACGTTCCCCAGTGAAAGCCTGCCGGTCGTAGTTTTCATTCCCGTGTCAGGCTGTGGGTTGTGAAAGGCAAAGTGTGTGCGGCTCTCCTATCGTGGCACCTAAAGGGTTAGCCTAGCAGAGGATGGTTTCGATCCATCGACCTCTGGGTTATGGGCCAAGCACGCTTCCGCTGCGCCACTCTGCTCCGCCTCACCCCAGATGGGACTCGAACCCACAATCCCTGGCTTAGGAGGCCAGTGCCTTATCCATTAGGCCACTGGGGCTTACCAGCTGCGCTCCATCAGAGCCTTTGCTCCACTGGTATCAAAGGAATGTTTTAAATGTCGGGATAGCCGGACAAAGCCACTGTGTTGAATTTTCGGGTCTCGGGCCCTGAGCTGGCAGAAAGCACTCCAGACTGACTGTGGCAGGTGAGCATGGCTATATTTCCTGATTTGAAATGTTTCCATGTCAGAAGATCGTTTGAAGAGATGTTTGCATTTTACACGACAGTGTAAAGTGACGGGAAGATCAAGACTAAGTGAAGTGAACGTGTATATAAACGTGGAAGTGGCTACAGGTTCCCCACTCGGAAGCCCCCTCCACTCGCCGTTCTCAGCGCTGGCCCAGACTCTGAGGGAAATGGCGCGCGTCAACGCGCAGGAGAGGCCTCTAAAAACTCGGCCTAGCAGAGGATGGTTTCGATCCATCGACCTCTGGGTTATGGGCCCAGCACGCTTCCGCTGCGCCACTCTGCTCTGCCTCAGTTCTCATTGCCTGCTCATTTCCATTAGCTCCAGTGCTCTCATTGCAGTTTGACTGGATTGCAAGGCAGATTTGAGAAAATGCAGATGAGATGATCAGGACAAGTCAAAGGAGGTGCGTAGTCGGATACGGAAATGGCTGCACGTTCCCCAGTGAAAGCCTGCCGGTCGTAGTTTTCATTCCCGTGTCAGGCTGTGGGTTGTGAAAGGCAACGTGTGTGCGGCTCTCCTATCGTGGCACCTAAAGGGTTAGCCTAGCAGAGGATGGTTTCGATCCATCGACCTCTGGGTTATGGGCCCAGCACGCTTCCGCTGCGCCACTCTGCTCCGCCTCACCCCAGATGGGACTCGAACCCACAGTCCCTGGCTTAGGAGGCCAGTGCTTTATCCATTAGGCCACTGGGGCTTACCAGCTGCGCTCCATCAGAGCCTTTGCTCCACTGGTATCAAAGGAATGTTTTAAATGTCGGGATAGCCGGACAAAGCCACTGTGTTGAATTTTCGGGTCTCGGGCCCTGAGCTGGCAGAAAGCAGTCCAGACTGACTGTGGCAGGTGAGCATGGCTATATTTCCTGATTTGAAATGTTTCCATGTCAGAAGATCGTTTGAAGAGATGTTTGCATTTTACACGACAGTGTAAAGTGACGGGAAGATCAAGACTAAGTGAAGTGAACGTGTATATAAACGTGGAAGTGGCTACAGGTTCCCCACTCGGAAGCCCCCTCCACTCGCCGTTCTCAGCGCTGGCCCAGACTCTGAGGGAAATGGCGCGCGTCAACGCGCAGGAGAGGCCTCTAAAAACTCGGCCTAGCAGAGGATGGTTTCGATCCATCGACCTCTGGGTTATGGGCCCAGCACGCTTCCGCTGCGCCACTCTGCTCTGCCTCAGTTCTCATTGCCTGCTCATTTCCATTAGCTCCAGTGCTCTCATTGCAGTTTGACTGGATTGCAAGGCAGATTTGAGAAAATGCAGATGAGATGATCAGGACAAGTCAAAGGAGGTGCGTAGTCGGATACGGAAATGGCTGCACGTTCCCCAGTGAAAGCCTGCCGGTCGTAGTTTTCATTCCCGTGTCAGGCTGTGGGTTGTGAAAGGCAACGTGTGTGCGGCTCTCCTATCGTGGCACCTAAAGGGTTAGCCTAGCAGAGGATGGTTTCGATCCATCGACCTCTGGGTTATGGGCCCAGCACGCTTCCGCTGCGCCACTCTGCTCCGCCTCACCCCAGATGGGACTCGAACCCACAGTCCCTGGCTTAGGAGGCCAGTGCTTTATCCATTAGGCCACTGGGGCTTACCAGCTGCGCTCCATCAGAGCCTTTGCTCCACTGGTATCAAAGGAATGTTTTAAATGTCGGGATAGCCGGACAAAGCCACTGTGTTGAATTTTCGGGTCTCGGGCCCTGAGCCGGCAGAAAGCACTCCAGACTGACTGTGGCAGGTGAGCATGGCTATATTTCCTGATTTGAAATGTTTCCATGTCAGAAGATCGTTTGAAGAGATGTTTGCATATTACACGACAGTGTAAAGTGACGGGAAGATCAAGACTAAGTGAAGTGAACGTGTATATAAACGTGGAAGTGGCTACAGGTTCCCCACTCGGAAGCCCCCTCCACTCGCCGTTCTCAGCGCTGGCCCAGACTCTGAGGGAAATGGCGCGCGTCAACGCGCAGGAGAGGCCTCTAAAAACTCGGCCTAGCAGAGGATGGTTTCGATCCATCGACCTCTGGGTTATGGGCCCAGCACGCTTCCGCTGCGCCACTCTGCTCTGCCTCAGTTCTCATTGCCTGCTCATTTCCATTAGCTCCAGTGCTCTCATTGCAGTTTGACTGGATTGCAAGGCAGATTTGAGAAAATGCAGATGAGATGATCAGGACAAGTCAAAGGAGGTGCGTAGTCGGATACGGAAATGGCTGCACGTTCCCCAGTGAAAGCCTGCCGGTCGTAGTTTTCATTCCCGTGTCAGGCTGTGGGTTGTGAAAGGCAACGTGGGTGCGGCTCTCCTATCGTGGCACCTAAAGGGTTAGCCTAGCAGAGGATGGTTTCGATCCATCGACCTCTGGGTTATGGGCCCAGCACGCTTCCGCTGCGCCACTCTGCTCCGCCTCACCCCAGATGGGACTCGAACCCACAGTCCCTGGCTTAGGAGGCCAGTGCTTTATCCATTAGGCCACTGGGGCTTACCAGCTGCGCTCCATCAGAGCCTTTGCTCCACTGGTATCAAAGGAATGTTTTAAATGTCGGGATAGCCGGACAAAGCCACTGTGTTGAATTTTCGGTTCTCGGGCCCTGAGCCGGCAGAAAGCACTCCAGACTGACTGTGGCAGGTGAGCATGGCTATATTTCCTGATTTGAAATGTTTCCATGTCAGAAGATCGTTTGAAGAGATGTTTGCATTTTACACGACAGTGTAAAGTGACGGGAAGATCAAGACTAAGTGAAGTGAACGTGTATATAAACGTGGAAGTGGCTACAGGTTCCCCACTCGGAAGCCCCCTCCACTCGCCGTTCTCAGCGCTGGCCCAGACTCTGAGGGAAATGGCGCGCGTCAACGCGCAGGAGAGGTCTCTAAAAACTCGGCCTAGCAGAGGATGGTTTCGATCCATCGACCTCTGGGTTATGGGCCCAGCACGCTTCCGCTGCGCCACTCTGCTCTGCCTCAGTTCTCATTGCCTGCTCATTTCCATTAGCTCCAGTGCTCTCATTGCAGTTTGACTGGATTGCAAGGCAGATTTGAGAAAATGCAGATGAGATGATCAGGACAAGTCAAAGGAGGTGCGTAGTCGGATACGGAAATGGCTGCACGTTCCCCAGTGAAAGCCTGCCGGTCGTAGTTTTCATTCCCGTGTCAGGCTGTGGGTTGTGAAAGGCAACGTGGGTGCGGCTCTCCTATCGTGGCACCTAAAGGGTTAGCCTAGCAGAGGATGGTTTCGATCCATCGACCTCTGGGTTATGGGCCCAGCACGCTTCCGCTGCGCCACTCTGCTCCGCCTCACCCCAGATGGGACTCGAACCCACAGTCGCTGGCTTAGGAGGCCAGTGCTTTATCCATTAGGCCACTGGGGCTTACCAGCTGCGCTCCATCAGAGCCTTTGCTCCACTGGTATCAAAGGAATGTTTTAAATGTCGGGATAGCCGGACAAAGCCACTGTGTTGAATTTTCGGTTCTCGGGCCCTGAGCTGGCAGAAAGCACTCCAGACTGACTGTGGCAGGTGAGCATGGCTATATTTCCTGATTTGAAATGTTTCCATGTCAGAAGATCGTTTGAAGAGATGTTTGCATTTTACACGACAGTGTAAAGTGACGGGAAGATCAAGACTAAGTGAAGTGAACGTGTATATAAACGTGGAAGTGGCTACAGGTTCCCCACTCGGAAGCCCCCTCCACTCGCCGTTCTCAGCGCTGGCCCAGACTCTGAGGGAAATGGCGCGCGTCAACGCGCAGGAGAGGCCTCTAAAAACTCGGCCTAGCAGAGGATGGTTTCGATCCATCGACCTCTGGGTTATGGGCCCAGCACGCTTCCGCTGCGCCACTCTGCTCTGCCTCAGTTCTCATTGCCTGCTCATTTCCATTAGCTCCAGTGCTCTCATTGCAGTTTGACTGGATTGCAAGGCAGATTTGAGAAAATGCAGATGAGATGATCAGGACAAGTCAAAGGAGGTGCGTAGTCGGATACGGAAATGGCTGCACGTTCCCCAGTGAAAGCCTGCCGGTCGTAGTTTTCATTCCCGTGTCAGGCTGTGGGTTGTGAAAGGCAACGTGTGTGCGGCTCTCCTATCGTGGCACCTAAAGGGTTAGCCTAGCAGAGGATGGTTTCGATCCATCGACCTCTGGGTTATGGGCCCAGCACGCTTCCGCTGCGCCACTCTGCTCCGCCTCACCCCAGATGGGACTCGAACCCACAGTCCCTGGCTTAGGAGGCCAGTGCTTTATCCATTAGGCCACTGGGGCTTACCAGCTGCGCTCCATCAGAGCCTTTGCTCCACTGGTATCAAAGGAATGTTTAAAATGTCGGGATAGCCGGACAAAGCCACTGTGTTGAATTTTCGGTTCTCGGGCCCTGAGCTGGCAGAAAGCACTCCAGACTGACTGTGGCAGGTGAGCATGGCTATATTTCCTGATTTGAAATGTTTCCATGTCAGAAGATCGTTTGAAGAGATGTTTGCATTTTACACGACAGTGTAAAGTGACGGGAAGATCAAGACTAAGTGAAGTGAACGTGTATATAAACGTGGAAGTGGCTACAGGTTCCCCAGTCGGAAGCCCCCTCCGCTCGCCGTTCTCAGCGCTGGCCCAGACTCTGAGGGAAATGGCGCGCGTCAACGCGCAGGAGAGGCCTCTAAAAACTCGGCCTAGCAGAGGATGGTTTCGATCCATCGACCTCTGGGTTATGGGCCCAGCACGCTTCCGCTGCGCCAGTCTGCTCTGCCTCAGTTCTCATTGCCTGCTCATTTCCATTAGCTCCAGTGCTCTCATTGCAGTTTGACTGGATTGCAAGGCAGATTTGAGAAAATGCAGATGAGATGATCAGGACAAGTCAAAGGAGGTGCGTAGTCGGATACGGAAATGGCTGCACGTTCCCCAGTGAAAGCCTGCCGGTCGTAGTTTTCATTCCCGTGTCAGGCTGTGGGTTGTGAAAGGCAAAATGTGTGCGGCTCTCCTATCGTGGCACCTAAAGGGTTAGCCTAGCAGAGAATGGTTTCGATCCATCGACCTCTGGGTTATGGCCCCAGCACGCTTCGGCTGCGCCACTCTGCTCTGCCTCAGTTCTCATTGCCTGCTCATTTCCATTAGCTCCAGTGCTCTCATTGCAGTTTGACTGGATTGCAAGGTAGATTTGAGAAAATGCAGATGAGATGATCTGGACAAGTCAAAGGAGGTGCGTAGTCGGATACGGAAATGGCTGCACGTTCCCCAGTGAAAGCCTGCCGGTCGTAGTTTTCATTCCCGTGTCAGGCTGTGGGTTGTGAAAGGCAAAGTGTGTGCGGCTCTCCTATCGTGGCACCTAAAGGGTTAGCCTAGCAGAGGATGGTTTCGATCCATCGACCTCTGGGTTATGGGCCAAGCACGCTTCCGCTGCGCCACTCTGCTCCGCCTCACCCCAGATGGGACTCGAACCCACAATCCCTGGCTTAGGAGGCCAGTGCCTTATCCATTAGGCCACTGGGGCTTACCAGCTGCGCTCCATCAGAGCCTTTGCTCCACTGGTATCAAAGGAATGTTTTAAATGTCGGGATAGCCGGACAAAGCCACTGTGTTGAATTTTCGGGTCTCGGGCCCTGAGCTGGCAGAAAGCACTCCAGACTGACTGTGGCAGGTGAGCATGGCTATATTTCCTGATTTGAAATGTTTCCATGTCAGAAGATCGTTTGAAGAGATGTTTGCATTTTACACGACAGTGTAAAGTGACGGGAAGATCAAGACTAAGTGAAGTGAACGTGTATATAAACGTGGAAGTGGCTACAGGTTCCCCACTCGGAAGCCCCCTCCACTCGCCGTTCTCAGCGCTGGCCCAGACTCTGAGGGAAATGGCGCGCGTCAACGCGCAGGAGAGGCCTCTAAAAACTCGGCCTAGCAGAGGATGGTTTCGATCCATCGACCTCTGGGTTATGGGCCCAGCACGCTTCCGCTGCGCCACTCTGCTCTGCCTCAGTTCTCATTGCCTGCTCATTTCCATTAGCTCCAGTGCTCTCATTGCAGTTTGACTGGATTGCAAGGCAGATTTGAGAAAATGCAGATGAGATGATCAGGACAAGTCAAAGGAGGTGCGTAGTCGGATACGGAAATGGCTGCACGTTCCCCAGTGAAAGCCTGCCGGTCGTAGTTTTCATTCCCGTGTCAGGCTGTGGGTTGTGAAAGGCAACGTGTGTGCGGCTCTCCTATCGTGGCACCTAAAGGGTTAGCCTAGCAGAGGATGGTTTCGATCCATCGACCTCTGGGTTATGGGCCCAGCACGCTTCCGCTGCGCCACTCTGCTCCGCCTCACCCCAGATGGGACTCGAACCCACAGTCCCTGGCTTAGGAGGCCAGTGCTTTATCCATTAGGCCACTGGGGCTTACCAGCTGCGCTCCATCAGAGCCTTTGCTCCACTGGTATCAAAGGAATGTTTTAAATGTCGGGATAGCCGGACAAAGCCACTGTGTTGAATTTTCGGGTCTCGGGCCCTGAGCTGGCAGAAAGCAGTCCAGACTGACTGTGGCAGGTGAGCATGGCTATATTTCCTGATTTGAAATGTTTCCATGTCAGAAGATCGTTTGAAGAGATGTTTGCATTTTACACGACAGTGTAAAGTGACGGGAAGATCAAGACTAAGTGAAGTGAACGTGTATATAAACGTGGAAGTGGCTACAGGTTCCCCACTCGGAAGCCCCCTCCACTCGCCGTTCTCAGCGCTGGCCCAGACTCTGAGGGAAATGGCGCGCGTCAACGCGCAGGAGAGGCCTCTAAAAACTCGGCCTAGCAGAGGATGGTTTCGATCCATCGACCTCTGGGTTATGGGCCCAGCACGCTTCCGCTGCGCCACTCTGCTCTGCCTCAGTTCTCATTGCCTGCTCATTTCCATTAGCTCCAGTGCTCTCATTGCAGTTTGACTGGATTGCAAGGCAGATTTGAGAAAATGCAGATGAGATGATCAGGACAAGTCAAAGGAGGTGCGTAGTCGGATACGGAAATGGCTGCACGTTCCCCAGTGAAAGCCTGCCGGTCGTAGTTTTCATTCCCGTGTCAGGCTGTGGGTTGTGAAAGGCAACGTGGGTGCGGCTCTCCTATCGTGGCACCTAAAGGGTTAGCCTAGCAGAGGATGGTTTCGATCCATCGACCTCTGGGTTATGGGCCCAGCACGCTTCCGCTGCGCCACTCTGCTCCGCCTCACCCCAGATGGGACTCGAACCCACAGTCCCTGGCTTAGGAGGCCAGTGCTTTATCCATTAGGCCACTGGGGCTTACCAGCTGCGCTCCATCAGAGCCTTTGCTCCACTGGTATCAAAGGAATGTTTTAAATGTCGGGATAGCCGGACAAAGCCACTGTGTTGAATTTTCGGTTCTCGGGCCCTGAGCCGGCAGAAAGCACTCCAGACTGACTGTGGCAGGTGAGCATGGCTATATTTCCTGATTTGAAATGTTTCCATGTCAGAAGATCGTTTGAAGAGATGTTTGCATTTTACACGACAGTGTAAAGTGACGGGAAGATCAAGACTAAGTGAAGTGAACGTGTATATAAACGTGGAAGTGGCTACAGGTTCCCCACTCGGAAGCCCCCTCCACTCGCCGTTCTCAGCGCTGGCCCAGACTCTGAGGGAAATGGCGCGCGTCAACGCGCAGGAGAGGCCTCTAAAAACTCGGCCTAGCAGAGGATGGTTTCGATCCATCGACCTCTGGGTTATGGGCCCAGCACGCTTCCGCTGCGCCACTCTGCTCTGCCTCAGTTCTCATTGCCTGCTCATTTCCATTAGCTCCAGTGCTCTCATTGCAGTTTGACTGGATTGCAAGGCAGATTTGAGAAAATGCAGATGAGATGATCAGGACAAGTCAAAGGAGGTGCGTAGTCGGATACGGAAATGGCTGCACGTTCCCCAGTGAAAGCCTGCCGGTCGTAGTTTTCATTCCCGTGTCAGGCTGTGGGTTGTGAAAGGCAACGTGGGTGCGGCTCTCCTATCGTGGCACCTAAAGGGTTAGCCTAGCAGAGGATGGTTTCGATCCATCGACCTCTGGGTTATGGGCCCAGCACGCTTCCGCTGCGCCACTCTGCTCCGCCTCACCCCAGATGGGACTCGAACCCACAGTCGCTGGCTTAGGAGGCCAGTGCTTTATCCATTAGGCCACTGGGGCTTACCAGCTGCGCTCCATCAGAGCCTTTGCTCCACTGGTATCAAAGGAATGTTTTAAATGTCGGGATAGCCGGACAAAGCCACTGTGTTGAATTTTCGGTTCTCGGGCCCTGAGCTGGCAGAAAGCACTCCAGACTGACTGTGGCAGGTGAGCATGGCTATATTTCCTGATTTGAAATGTTTCCATGTCAGAAGATCGTTTGAAGAGATGTTTGCATTTTACACGACAGTGTAAAGTGACGGGAAGATCAAGACTAAGTGAAGTGAACGTGTATATAAACGTGGAAGTGGCTACAGGTTCCCCACTCGGAAGCCCCCTCCACTCGCCGTTCTCAGCGCTGGCCCAGACTCTGAGGGAAATGGCGCGCGTCAACGCGCAGGAGAGGCCTCTAAAAACTCGGCCTAGCAGAGGATGGTTTCGATCCATCGACCTCTGGGTTATGGGCCCAGCACGCTTCCGCTGCGCCACTCTGCTCTGCCTCAGTTCTCATTGCCTGCTCATTTCCATTAGCTCCAGTGCTCTCATTGCAGTTTGACTGGATTGCAAGGCAGATTTGAGAAAATGCAGATGAGATGATCAGGACAAGTCAAAGGAGGTGCGTAGTCGGATACGGAAATGGCTGCACGTTCCCCAGTGAAAGCCTGCCGGTCGTAGTTTTCATTCCCGTGTCAGGCTGTGGGTTGTGAAAGGCAACGTGTGTGCGGCTCTCCTATCGTGGCACCTAAAGGGTTAGCCTAGCAGAGGATGGTTTCGATCCATCGACCTCTGGGTTATGGGCCCAGCACGCTTCCGCTGCGCCACTCTGCTCCGCCTCACCCCAGATGGGACTCGAACCCACAGTCCCTGGCTTAGGAGGCCAGTGCTTTATCCATTAGGCCACTGGGGCTTACCAGCTGCGCTCCATCAGAGCCTTTGCTCCACTGGTATCAAAGGAATGTTTAAAATGTCGGGATAGCCGGACAAAGCCACTGTGTTGAATTTTCGGTTCTCGGGCCCTGAGCTGGCAGAAAGCACTCCAGACTGACTGTGGCAGGTGAGCATGGCTATATTTCCTGATTTGAAATGTTTCCATGTCAGAAGATCGTTTGAAGAGATGTTTGCATTTTACACGACAGTGTAAAGTGACGGGAAGATCAAGACTAAGTGAAGTGAACGTGTATATAAACGTGGAAGTGGCTACAGGTTCCCCACTCGGAAGCCCCCTCCACTCGCCGTTCTCAGCGCTGGCCCAGACTCTGAGGGAAATGGCGCGCGTCAACGCGCAGGAGAGGCCTCTAAAAACTCGGCCTAGCAGAGGATGGTTTCGATCCATCGACCTCTGGGTTATGGGCCCAGCACGCTTCCGCTGCGCCACTCTGCTCTGCCTCAGTTCTCATTGCCTGCTCATTTCCATTAGCTCCAGTGCTCTCATTGCAGTTTGACTGGATTGCAAGGCAGATTTGAGAAAATGCAGATGAGATGATCAGGACAAGTCAAAGGAGGTGCGTAGTCGGATACGGAAATGGCTGCACGTTTCCCAGTGAAAGCCTGCCGGTCGTAGTTTTCATTCCCGTGTCAGGCTGTGGGTTGTGAAAGGCAACGTGTGTGCGGCTCTCCTATCGTGGCACCTAAAGGGTTAGCCTAGCAGAGGATGGTTTCGATCCATCGACCTCTGGGTTATGGGCCCAGCACGCTTCCGCTGCGCCACTCTGCTCCGCCTCACCCCAGATGGGACTCGAACCCACAGTCCCTGGCTTAGGAGGCCAGTGCTTTATCCATTAGGCCACTGGGGCTTACCAGCTGCGCTCCATCAGAGCCTTTGCTCCACTGGTATCAAAGGAATGTTTAAAATGTCGGGATAGCCGGACAAAGCCACTGTGTTGAATTTTCGGTTCTCGGGCCCTGAGCTGGCAGAAAGCACTCCAGACTGACTGTGGCAGGTGAGCATGGCTATATTTCCTGATTTGAAATGTTTCCATGTCAGAAGATCGTTTGAAGAGATGTTTGCATTTTACACGACAGTGTAAAGTGACGGGAAGATCAAGACTAAGTGAAGTGAACGTGTATATAAACGTGGAAGTGGCTACAGGTTCCCCACTCGGAAGCCCCCTCCACTCGCCGTTCTCAGCGCTGGCCCAGACTCTGAGGGAAATGGCGCGCGTCAACGCGCAGGAGAGGCCTCTAAAAACTCGGCCTAGCAGAGGATGGTTTCGATCCATCGACCTCTGGGTTATGGGCCCAGCACGCTTCTGCTGCGCCACTCTGCTCTGCCTCAGTTCTCATTGCCTGCTCATTTCCATTAGCTCCAGTGCTCTCATTGCAGTTTGACTGGATTGCAAGGCAGATTTGAGAAAATGCAGATGAGATGATCAGGACAAGTCAAAGGAGGTGCGTAGTCGGATACGGAAATGGCTGCACGTTCCCCAGTGAAAGCCTGCCGGTCGTAGTTTTCATTCCCGTGTCAGGCTGTGGGTTGTGAAAGGCAACGTGTGTGCGGCTCTCCTATCGTGGCACCTAAAGGGTTAGCCTAGCAGAGGATGGTTTCGATCCATCGACCTCTGGGTTATGGGCCCAGCACGCTTCCGCTGCGCCACTCTGCTCTGCCTCAGTTCTCATTGCCTGCTCATTTCCATTAGCTCCAGTGCTCTCATTGCAGTTTGACTGGATTGCAAGGCAGATTTGAGAAAATGCAGATGAGATGATCAGGACAAGTCAAAGGAGGTGCGTAGTCGGATACGGAAATGGCTGCACGTTCCCCAGTGAAAGCCTGCCGGTCGTAGTTTTCATTCCCGTGTCAGGCTGTGGGTTGTGAAAGGCAACGTGGGTGCGGCTCTCCTATCGTGGCACCTAAAGGGTTAGCCTAGCAGAGGATGGTTTCGATCCATCGACCTCTGGGTTATGGGCCCAGCACGCTTCCGCTGCGCCACTCTGCTCCGCCTCACCCCAGATGGGACTCGAACCCACAGTCCCTGGCTTAGGAGGCCAGTGCTTTATCCATTAGGCCACTGGGGCTTACCAGCTGCGCTCCATCAGAGCCTTTGCTCCACTGGTATCAAAGGAATGTTTTAAATGTCGGGATAGCCGGACAAAGCCACTGTGTTGAATTTTCGGTTCTCGGGCCCTGAGCTGGCAGAAAGCACTCCAGACTGACTGTGGCAGGTGAGCATGGCTATATTTCCTGATTTGAAATGTTTCCATGTCAGAAGATCGTTTGAAGAGATGTTTGCATTTTACACGACAGTGTAAAGTGACGGGAAGATCAAGACTAAGTGAAGTGAACGTGTATATAAACGTGGAAGTGGCTACAGGTTCCCCACTCGGAAGCCCCCTCCACTCGCCGTTCTCAGCGCTGGCCCAGACTCTGAGGGAAATGGCGCGCGTCAACGCGCAGGAGAGGCCTCTAAAAACTCGGCCTAGCAGAGGATGGTTTCGATCCATCGACCTCTGGGTTATGGGCCCAGCACGCTTCCGCTGCGCCACTCTGCTCTGCCTCAGTTCTCATTGCCTGCTCATTTCCATTAGCTCCAGTGCTCTCATTGCAGTTTGACTGGATTGCAAGGCAGATTTGAGAAAATGCAGATGAGATGATCAGGACAAGTCAAAGGAGGTGCGTAGTCGGATACGGAAATGGCTGCACGTTCCCCAGTGAAAGCCTGCCGGTCGTAGTTTTCATTCCCGTGTCAGGCTGTGGGTTGTGAAAGGCAACGTGTGTGCGGCTCTCCTATCGTGGCACCTAAAGGGTTAGCCTAGCAGAGGATGGTTTCGATCCATCGACCTCTGGGTTATGGGCCCAGCACGCTTCCGCTGCGCCACTCTGCTCTGCCTCAGTTCTCATTGCCTGCTCATTTCCATTAGCTCCAGTGCTCTCATTGCAGTTTGACTGGATTGCAAGGCAGATTTGAGAAAATGCAGATGAGATGATCAGGACAAGTCAAAGGAGGTGCGTAGTCGGATACGGAAATGGCTGCACGTTCCCCAGTGAAAGCCTGCCGGTCGTAGTTTTCATTCCCGTGTCAGGCTGTGGGTTGTGAAAGGCAACGTGTGTGCGGCTCTCCTATCGTGGCACCTAAAGGGTTAGCCTAGCAGAGGATGGTTTCGATCCATCGACCTCTGGGTTATGGGCCCAGCACGCTTCCGCTGCGCCACTCTGCTCCGCCTCACCCCAGATGGGACTCGAACCCACAGTCCCTGGCTTAGGAGGCCAGTGCTTTATCCATTAGGCCACTGGGGCTTACCAGCTGCGCTCCATCAGAGCCTTTGCTCCACTGGTATCAAAGGAATGTTTTAAATGTCGGGATAGCCGGACAAAGCCACTGTGTTGAATTTTCGGTTCTCGGGCCCTGAGCTGGCAGAAAGCACTCCAGACTGACTGTGGCAGGTGAGCATGGCTATATTTCCTGATTTGAAATGTTTCCATGTCAGAAGATCGTTTGAAGAGATGTTTGCATTTTACACGACAGTGTAAAGTGACGGGAAGATCAAGACTAAGTGAAGTGAACGTGTATATAAACGTGGAAGTGGCTACAGGTTCCCCACTCGGAAGCCCCCTCCACTCGCCGTTCTCAGCGCTGGCCCAGACTCTGAGAGAAATGGCGCGCGTCAACGCGCAGGAGAGGCCTCTAAAAACTCGGCCTAGCAGAGGATGGTTTCGATCCATCGACCTCTGGGTTATGGGCCCAGCACGCTTCCGCTGCGCCACTCTGCTCTGCCTCAGTTCTCATTGCCTGCTCATTTCCATTAGCTCCAGTGCTCTCATTGCAGTTTGACTGGATTGCAAGGCAGATTTGAGAAAATGCAGATGAGATGATCAGGACAAGTCAAAGGAGGTGCGTAGTCGGATACGGAAATGGCTGCACGTTCCCCAGTGAAAGCCTGCCGGTCGAAGTTTTCATTCCAGTGTCAGGCTGTGGGTTGTGAAAGGCAAAATGTGCGCAGCTCTCCTATCGTGGCACCTAAAGGGTTAGCCTAGCAGAGGATGGTTTCGATCCATCGACCTCTGGGTTATGGGCCCAGCACGCTTCCGCTGCGCCTCACCCCAGATGGGACTCGAACCCACAATCCCTGGCTTAGGAGGCCAGTGCCTTATCCATTAGGCCACTGGGGCTTACCAGCTGCGCTCCATCAGAGCCTTTGCTCCACTGGTATCAAAGGAATGTTTTAAATGTCGGGATAGCCGGACAAAGCCACTGTGTTGAATTTTCGGGTCTCGGGCCCTGAGCCGGCAGAAAGCACTCCAGACTGA
>NC_055977.1:9457778-9462778 GCF_018492685.1 Alosa sapidissima | reverse complement strand
ATCCATTAGGCCACTGGGGCTTACCAGCTGCGCTCCATCAGAGCCTTTGCTCCACTGGTATCAAAGGAATGTTTTAAATGTCGGGATAGCCGGACAAAGCCACTGTGTTGAATTTTCGGGTCTCGGGCCCTGAGCTGGCAGAAAGCACTCCAGACTGACTGTGGCAGGTGAGCATGGCTATATTTCCTGATTTGAAATGTTTCCATGTCAGAAGATCGTTTGAAGAGATGTTTGCATTTTACACGACAGTGTAAAGTGACGGGAAGATCAAGACTAAGTGAAGTGAACGTGTATATAAACGTGGAAGTGGCTACAGGTTCCCCACTCGGAAGCCCCCTCCACTCGCCGTTCTCAGCGCTGGCCCAGACTCTGAGGGAAATGGCGCGCGTCAACGCGCAGGAGAGGCCTCTAAAAACTCGGCCTAGCAGAGGATGGTTTCGATCCATCGACCTCTGGGTTATGGGCCCAGCACGCTTCCGCTGCGCCACTCTGCTCTGCCTCAGTTCTCATTGCCTGCTCATTTCCATTAGCTCCAGAGCTCTCATTGCAGTTTGACTGGATTGCAAGGCAGATTTGAGAAAATGCAGATGAGATGATCAGGACAAGTCAAAGGAGGTGCGTAGTCGGATACGGAAATGGCTGCACGTTCCCCAGTGAAAGCCTGCCGGTCGTAGTTTTCATTCCCGTGTCAGGCTGTGGGTTGTGAAAGGCAAAATGTGTGCGGCTCTCCTATCGTGGCACCTAAAGGGTGAGCCTAGCAGAGGATGGTTTCGATCCATCAACTTCTGGGTTATGGGCCCAGCACGCTTCCGCTGCGCCACTCTGCTGCGCCTCACCCCAGATGGGACTCGAACCCACAGTCCCTGGCTTAGGAGGCCAGTGCTTTATCCATTAGGCCACTGGGGTTTACCAGCTGCGCTCCATCAGAGCCTTTGCTCCACTGGTATCAAAGGAATGTTTTAAATGTCGGGATAGCCGGACAAAGCCACTGTGTTGAATTTTCGGGTCTCGGGCCCTGAGCTGGCAGAAAGCACTCCAGACTGACTGTGGCAGGTGAGCATGGCTATATTTCCTGATTTGAAATGTTTCCATGTCAGAAGATCGTTTGAAGAGATGTTTGCATTTTACACGACAGTGTAAAGTGACGGGAAGATCAAGACTAAGTGAAGTGAACGTGTATATAAACGTGGAAGTGGCTACAGGTTCCCCACTCGGAAGCCCCCTCCACTCGCCATTCTCAGCGCTGGCCCAGACTCTGAGGGAAATGGCGCGCGTCAACGCGCAGGAGAGGCCTCTAAAAACTCGGCCTAGCAGAGGATGGTTTCGATCCATCGACCTCTGGGTTATGGGCCCAGCACGCTTCCGCTGCGCCACTCTGCTCTGCCTCAGTTCTCATTGCCTGCTCATATCCATTAGCTCCAGAGCTCTCATTGCAGTTTGACTGGATTGCAAGGCAGATTTGAGAAAATGCAGATGAGATGATCAGGACAAGTCAAAGGAGGTGCGTAGTCGGATACGGAAATGGCTGCACGTTCCCCAGTGAAAGCCTGCCGGTCGTAGTTTTCATTCCCGTGTCAGGCTGTGGGTTGTGAAAGGCAAAATGTGTGCGGCTCTCCTATCGTGGCACCTAAAGGGTTAGCCTAGCAGAGGATGGTTTCGATCCATCGACTTCTGGGTTATGGGCCCAGCACGCTTCCGCTGCGCCACTCTGCTGCGCCTCACCCCAGATGGGACTTGAACCCACAGTCCCTGGCTTAGGAGGCCAGTGCTTTATCCATTAGGCCACTGGGGCTTACCAGCTGCGCTCCATCAGAGCCTTTGCTCCACTGGTATCAAAGGAATGTTTTAAATGTCGGGATAGCCGGACAAAGCCACTGTGTTGAATTTTCGGGTCTCGGGCCCTGAGCTGGCAGAAAGCACTCCAGACTGACTGTGGCAGGTGAGCATGGCTATATTTCCTGATTTGAAATGTTTCCATGTCAGAAGATCGTTTGAAGAGATGTTTGCATTTTACACGACAGTGTAAAGTGACGGGAAGATCAAGACTAAGTGAAGTGAACGTGTATATAAACGTGGAAGTGGCTACAGGTTCCCCACTCGGAAGCCCACTCCACTCGCCGTTCTCAGCGCTGACCCAGACTCTGAGGGAAATGGCGCGCGTCAACGCGCAGGAGAGGCCTCTAAAAACTCGGGCTAGCAGAGGATGGTTTCGATCCATCGACCTCTGGGTTATGGGCCCAGCACGCTTCCGCTGCGCCACTCTGCTCTGCCTCAGTTCTCATTGCCTGCTCATTTCCATTAGCTCCAGAGCTCTCATTGCAGTTTGACTGGATTGCAAGGCAGATTTGAGAAAATGCAGATGAGATGATCAGGACAAGTCAAAGGAGGTGCGTAGTCGGATACGGAAATGGCTGCACGTTCCCCAGTGAAAGCCTGCCGGTCGTAGTTTTCATTCCCGTGTCAGGCTGTGGGTTGTGAAAGGCAAAATGTGTGCGGCTCTCCTATCGTGGCACCTAAAGGGTTAGCCTAGCAGAGGATGGTTTCGATCCATCGACCTCTGGGTTATGGGCCCAGCACGCTTCCGCTGCACCACTCTGCTCCGCCTCACCCCAGATGGGACTCGAACCCACAATCCCTGGCTTAGGAGGCCAGTGCCTTATCCATTAGGCCCCTGGGGCTTACCAGCTGCGCTCCATCAGAGCCTTTGCTCCACTGGTATCAAAGGAATGTTTTAAATGTCGGGATAGCCGGACAAAGCCACTGTGTTGAATTTTCGGGTCTCGGGCCCTGAGCCGGCAGAAAGCACTCCAGACTGACTGTGGCAGGTGAGCATGGCTATATTTCCTGATTTGAAATGTTTCCATGTCAGAAGATCGTTTGAAGAGATGTTTGCATTTTACACGACAGTGTAAAGTGACGGGAAGATCAAGACTAAGTGAAGTGAACGTGTATATAAACGTGGAAGTGGCTACAGGTTCCCCACTCGGAAGCCCCCTCCACTCGCCGTTCTCAGCGCTGGCCCAGACTCTGAGGGAAATGGCGCGCGTCAACGCGCAGGAGAGGCCTCTAAAAACTCGGCCTAGCAGAGGATGGTTTCGATCCATCGACCTCTGGGTTATGGGCCCAGCACGCTTCCGCTGCGCCACTCTGCTCCGCCTCACCCCAGATGGGACTCGAACCCACAATGCCTGGCTTAGGAGGCCAGTGCCTTATCCATTAGGCCACTGGGGCTTGCCAGCTGCGCTCTACAAAGCCTGATAGCCTGACAAAGCCACTGTGTTTAATTTTCGGGTCTTGGGCCCTGATCTGGCAGAAAGCACTAATATTTCATCCAAGTATTGGTACTTCTACTTGAGTACAAAATGTTAGTACTTTTTCCACCTCTGGATAGGGACTACAGAGGAATGGGGATGATATTGTGTTTCATTATCTCAAACTTTACTCAAACAGTAGGCCTATTGTAACGTGTTTACGAATTAATGCATGTTAATGTGTGTGTAATGTTCTATAATATGTTGTGTTACCTGGGCCAGCAATAGGGTGCCATCCATTTTTGGTGGTGTGGAGGTGTTTTGGAACTGTGCATGTATGTGGACACCATGCAACACAAGGGAAGAACAATGGGATATGAGCCACCACTGACATATAACTATTTTATGCATTTGTTTTATGTTATTGTATGCTCAATTATTAGATCAAGTGGTAAAACAATGAGATTTGTATGACTGTAGTAAGATGTATGCGGAAGCCTTGTTACAATGTAGTACATGTGAGAAAACATTCACTGCTGATACAGACCAATTTAGGCCCATAGACATTCTAGCACATTCTTACTTCACTTATGCATTCCTTGTGTGAAAGGCAATATACAATTTCATAGAATGGTGTAAAGGATAATTTTGTATGATTTTTTATGGTGATGTTTGTTAAATGTCAATCGTAATATATGCTGATTCAAATCATTTTTAACAAATAGAATAGATAGAACAGTTGTTTTTTGTTGTGTAAAAACGGCATCTTACTCTAAATTTTAATTTGAAAAACACAAACATGTTCAGTGCAGACATGTATGTTGATATGTTTTTGTATGTTAATATGTTTTTAATCTAAATTGGCCTACTGGAATAAAAGCTTTTCACAAATATACCTGAAGCGTTTTGTACATAGCTTGTCAGCCATCTTGGATTGATGATGTTTGGAATACAAAATTGTAAATACAGTTGCAACATTGCAATGCATCTATCGATACTGCCCATATGAGGTTATGTGGCATGAAAGGGTTAAAACTACACAGACAGAATAATTATTTGAGCTATTTCCATGAATGCAGTACTACTAACTGAAGCACATTTCAGTATTTTGTTTACAAATTGAGCCTTTTTTTAACAAATCTTAGGTCTCCATGGTCAAATAATGTTTGCAATCACATGAAATTCTAATAACAAAACAGAGATTATTATCTGTATACATTCAGTTTTTTTGTTTTAATATTAACTTTTTTTTTGGAAATGGTTGTGTTCACACTTTCATACACCCACTATCTCTCACACATACACCCACACTCTCTGTCATACAAACACTCTCAGACACACACACACACAGAGACGGCTCTAAGAGACTGGCATATCATCATATCAAATGATCATCAATGACACAGGAGTCGACCACCATGTCCACGCTGCCCACCTGGGTGCCCATGTAGATGCCAGGCACAGTGGCCATGTGCACAGCTCCGCTCTCATAGGTCTTCTCCAGAGTGGCGTTGAAGGGGACACTGACTGAGTACAGCATCCCCCTCATCCACACCTGACAGGTAGGTGGGAAGGGCGGCAAGGGGACAGTTCCAGACACAGAGTGAGAGACCGTCTCACTCACAGAGTCACCCATGATGCTTCTGGGTGTGCTGTTAGTGGACAAGAAGCTGGAGTTGAGGTGGGGAATGTGAGCCGTAATGGAGGTGGAGATGACGAGGCGTTTGGAGGAGATGGTCTCCCAGGTGC
>NC_055977.1:9390278-9452778 GCF_018492685.1 Alosa sapidissima | reverse complement strand
GCTGATTCGCAGCCCATTCCGTGTAGTTAACAGCCCAGCCACCCCCCGATATAGCTCACCGCCCTCTACAAGTTATAGCCCAACCAACCCCCGGTCCAACTCAAGCTACAGTCCAACTGTGCCCCAGCAGGAGGAGGTTCACGGCCCGACTGAGCCCCAGCCAGTGCGGGATATAGAACAGGTGCTGAAAGAGATAGTTGGCCGAGATAGAGGAAGGCTGGCCGATTTTATGAGAGAGTCTTTATCAGTGTCAGTATTCTGGAACAAGGAAGGGAGCACTAGGGATAAATATTCAGTTCATGTTGACCACCTTAACAAGTACGGAGGAACCCACTCAAGACTAGGCACCAGCGTAGCACCATTGGCACTGCAGACAGTAATAGAGCAGGTAGGAAAGTTTGTGGGGGTGAACACAAGGCCAGTGGTTGACCAGCTCTTTGCCCCACCTGAGGGAAGGAAGCGCAAGTTTGAGAGGGATTCCCCAGCTGCAAGAAGGGGAGGGACGGATAGAGAATATAGATAGAAAACTAGTGAAAGGGGAGGCACTACTGCAGGGCCTCTATAACAACTGCTTGAACTGAATAAACCCCACGGTAACGGCTTAGCAAAAAACTTGTAACCCGCTAACTTTGCTTAAATTGAAAGTGTTGTACCTGCTTCAATAAAATAAAGAAAAAAGAAAGCCAGTAAATGTACTTTGTAAAAGCAAAATAAAAGGTTAAAAGGTAATCTTGAGCGAAGAAGTATTATTGAAAAGAAAAGATAAGGACTCAAAGCCCCCACTGATACAATAACGTTGGTGAAATAGGAAGGATAGTTAGAATATTGAGATAGAAGCAGGAACTAGAGAAAATAAGCAGAGTAACGCCCACAAATAGCGAATGAACTTAGAAAGTAAGTGGCATATCACTTTCATTCGGCTACAGGATAATAAGTGGTGCATATTTACAAGAAACCGAGAGGGTCTCGTGAACGGGGCATATCGGTGCCACAGTTACACAGAGCTACTAGAAAAAATAGAATATCTGATAGGGAAAGCTTACCCGTTAGAGTTAGGAACACCTATGGACACAAGGAGCGACGATAGCGATACATCGGATTAACAAAGCACAGAAGCCTATTAAGCAGGTCCAGGAGAAACGTTGAAAGTATATGGAACAGGGACAGCAGAACGTGCTCTGGGCCATAGATATCGTTGAATACGACGAACACGACTGGGAGACAAGCGTCAGAGACGGAGAGGGCCGAGAATACGTAGGATACGTGGGAAAGGCCCCCTTTGAGTGCAAATTCCCGTATAGGTGCAAATATCGAGACGACATAGACCTAAAAGCGACGCTTTCTTTGTTGAGTGAACTAACCCCTAATAGCCTGCCAGTGAGGAGGCAGGAGGAACCACAGCCCCAAGCAACCGGAAGTAAAGGAGAGGCTACATCGGGTGGCCTGAAGATAAAAGAGAAGTGGACAATAAGAATCTCCGAACACGGGAGTGACGGGTGGAGCGTAAGCGCAGTGAACGATAGAGGAAAAGCATTTGAAGAAAGGAGAGGCAAACTGAATACGGTCTTCCAGGAGTGGGGCGACGTGCGGAACTCGATACTATACTTGGTGAGCGACCTACGACTGGACTGGGAGGAAAAAGACCAGAACAGATACAGGAGGGAGAGGAAAAGACAACACGAAAGGGATTATCGCATGTTCTGCACTGACCGGGAGGACATAAACGAACTAGACTACGGAAAAAATCCCCATTCCACCGAAGACAACGACCTCTAAGAAAAATGGCAACCAGAGCAATGACACCTCTGGAGGAAGTAGTAAGGGAGAATGCCATTGCTGAAAAGGACGTAAAGAACATCAACCACAAGTGGTTCCTAAGATACAAAGGAGACCACACAGCATGGCCAAAAGAAGGGTCACTCAACCCGACAATAATTGCCCAAATGAGGGAAAAAATCATGAACCACAAGGGTTATGACAAAGGCCCCCGGAGGCAGGAAAAGAGAGAGAAGGAATTGAAAACTCTGGAGGCCTTCGCTAAGATATCGGAAAGAAAGAAAAGGCAAAGGGCGGACCAGAATGACACGCCGCCTGAGACGCCCACCACAGAGAAGTGCCCCCAATCACAGCCCACAGAGAAAGAGCTGGACGCCCCGACCCAAGCAGCAGAGCCAGGAGCTCCGCCCATGGAGGAGCTGCGCCCTCCCCCATACAGGGAAAAGGACAAGCTGTACCCGGAGGTACCGCGAGAAGAGGACAACGTGCGGGAAATAATCCGGCGCCTGGAAGAGAGGGACCCACGGACCCTGGCAATACAAGCACCGGGATATGGGTCACAGGCCCCAACGGTGCACCTGGCAGTACAGGCCCCACTAATGGTGAAAGGGATCACCCTGGAAGGGACCTGCGCGGAGGTGCTGAAAGAAGTAAAGAGAATAAGGTGGGAACAGGCCAACCCCCAGCCGAGACCATCAACCTCCCAACCGGCGTCCGCACAGTCATCGCCACCATCATCCCCCACCAGAGAAACGCTCCCAGAACACCTTCTGGAAAGGACAGAACCAGGTGAAGAAAAAGAGTGGGATGAGGAAGGAAAAGCTGCAAGGGAATTGGAGGAGCAGGTGGTGAGTGACTACCACACAAGCCTAAGAGGCCACCGGGAAACAGACGGATCTCCAGTGACCAGCCCCCAAGAACTCTGGCAGGAGAGCCAGAAGAAGCGTACGGGTGATCCAGAAGCTGGAGAAAGCAAGCCCCCACGCCTTCCAGGCCAAAGGAAGGAACGAGCCCCTGAGGAGGGAGAAGAGGAACAGAGACAATGGTATGGGAGGCTGTGGGACCACCTGAAGACAGCCATGAGAAAGTGGGAGGAGGCCACAGGGGAGGAAGAGAGAGAAGCCCGAGATAGAGAGGCCATGAAAACCCTGGCCTGGGTGAGGTCACAGATGGACCAGGAACCGGTGAAGGAGGGGTGCAGAGAGTCATGGCGGAAGCTCGAGGAATACACCCAGGTGTGCTGGAGGAAAGTGGAAGAAGCCATTAGGCAAGCGGAAGGGAGATACCGAAACAGAAGAAGAGGATTGGAGTCGAAGCAAACATCACGATGTTGGGTGTAAACTGGAGGGACGAACGGGATGTCCCGCTGGCAGACTTATGGTGGGCCTGTGGAAGACAATGGGGACTGCGAAACACCCTTCCGAAATACTGGAGGGGAAAGTGTGCAAGGGTCACTCTGGCCCAGCAAACCTACATAGTCCCCTGGTCAGAATGCAACTCAACGTTGAACTCGACCGGCCCAGGGCGTAACCAGCAGACACCCGTAAAAGGGAACCTGAGGAGAAGTCGGAGGGACGCCGACGATGGAGTATATATGGACATGTTCGGACAGCCCCACAACGTCCCGAGACAGTTCAAAGCACGAGACGAGGTGCTCGCCGGATTTGAAGCCGCCATCCCCGTCTACGGAGCATCCATAGGCATCGCCAAGAACGTTCAATGGATCAACTACATCCACTACAACGCCCTACGGTTCATGAATGCCACAGTGGAGGCGTTCAACGCGCTTGATAGAAGGCTGAACGCCACCACAAAAATGGCAATGGAAACCAGGATAGCAGTGGACTGGATACTGGCAAAGGAAGGTGGAGTGTGCGCAATCGTCGGGACAGATTCGTGCTGTACGTACGTCCCAGGTGAAGGCGAGAACATGGATGACTTCACAAACGCGATGAACAGGCTCAAGGCCGTCAACAAGGAGGCCCACGAGAACTCTGGATTGGCACCGACATTTGCTGGAATCCCGGACATTTTTGCCCCCGTAACCCAGTGGCTAACGGACACCTTTGGGTCATGGGGGGGTAAGATTGTAGCATTTCTGGGAAAGTTATTGTTTGGAGCAGCCTTAGTGGTAGGAATGTTTTGCTGTATTACTCAATGTTGTGGTAAGGGTTGCTCCAAAGTGGTCGCTAGACAACTAATGGTCCAAAATGTAAGGATGCCCTGGGACGAGGAGGATGCAAGTGAAAGGATCCTTTTAGTACAAACTAGTGTGAGACGAATAATGGAAAGCGAATTCAACGAGGGTTATATAATGGAGCAGGGGCAGGAGTTTCCTCCCCCGGAGTTTCCTCTCCCGAATATATATGAGTAGGGGTGGGGTCCTGCGAGTCACCCACCCCTACACACACACACTGACGCACACTCACGTACACAACACTGACAGGTAATTCACAAGGCACGTGACTGCACGCCCAGGTGACAGAGTCGAGGGATACTAGAGTCAAGGGGTATTAGGGGCTGTGACCTGATACGAATGAGTCGCCTTAAGTGATCTTGATTCAATTTTATATCTTAGTGCTTCGCTATTGAGAAACGGTAACTTAGGTTTTATGGAGGTTTAGCCCTCCACTGCAAGGCCATCCAAATCTGGATAGACGTAACCAAAGCTTGCTATTAGAAGTGATCACCTCACCCCAAGTTACCGCACGCCGGACCTGGCCCGCCTAGTGGTGTGGCAGGTGTGAGGCGCGGTCAGCGCTCGAGGACGGGTACGACCCCACTGGCCAGCAGGGGCAACCTAAGGCAGAGCATGGCGGCCCGTCCCCTCGGTGTAGCGCGCCTGCGGCCGGTGTGCTCACCCATTCTCACGCTAGTGTGAATGCCCGGAGGACTCCGGAGGAGAAAGGGGATGACGATGCGAGTAACAAAGGGGGGTGTAGTGTGACGCATAGAGGCCGGAAAGGGGCCGTATATACCATTTACTGCTAAAGAAGCCAGTAGGGGATGGGCAAGCGACAGTGGGATCATGAAGTTGTTATGTAACTCCGATTTGGCACCAATGGCCGTTGCATGAAATTTCTTTATGCTCAAGGCGACTAGCACATTAGCCGCTTTGGGGACAAATCCGTCTCGGGTCCTAGCCATATGTTCGTAACAAGGAATTGGTCGTTCACTTGCTCCAGACGCCCGGGGCTCTTGATTTACTATTTACTCACATACATGAAGTCTGCAGGACCCAGGCGCCCGAGTAGGGTATAGATGAGTGACGGATCAGGCCGCACCAATGCCCTGCATTGAGTGCCATGAAGCACGGGGTTTTACCTGACCTCGTGTACTTAAGGTGACTGGTTGAAACATATGAGGTTTCAGGCCACTTTTGGGACATATCCGTTTCGGGTTCCAGCCATTTGTGTTATTCCATAAATGGGGAGGCTTCACAGCGCGTTCTTGAAAAACGAGCAATTGGTCTTTCTGTCACTTGATCTGGGCGTTCAGGGCTTGCTTACCGATGTTATTTACTCTCGTAAAGGCAATGATGCCAACACATTTACTAGTTATAAGGTTTAAGATTTTACGTGCGCAATAAGATTTGTAGTAGTAGACACTATTCCCCTGTAACTCGCTCATGTGCACATAGCCTGAGGTGTCATGACAATATACGAGGTTATGACACACTCCTTTGTTTAAATGATGCTTATGCTGCATAGCGAGGCTAATTTAGCCTCGAAGGGGGGAATATGTGGTGATATTATCTAGACACATTTAATAATAATGCTTGTGTGTGTGTACTGGTCTAGTAAGGAGACCTTCCATTTAATATGCAAACATTTACTGGCAGTCATTGTGCAGCTGTTATGCAAACATGTACTGGAAATAGTGTGTGCAGCTGTTATGCAAACAATGTACTGGAACATGTAGTCTGCCTGTTATGCAAACAATGTACTGGAACATGTAGTCTGCCTGTTATGCAAACATTTACTGGAAGTCATGAGACTGGACGGTCAAAGGCTAAGAGTGGAAGTAAACCAGACAGGGCCTGGGGGAGAAAGGTGCTTACCAGAAGGGCATAAAATAGAAGGGGCTAGCAGAAAAGGAGAAGCAGGGACTTCCAGAGAGAGGAAGTGAAACCAGATGTTGAAGTGACACGTAGAACCAAATCAAAACGTACCCTGCCTGGCAACAGATTACACATAGAACCTGGACACATGTATTCTGCATAGCAACACACATTTTTTAATGTCTATATGAGGAGGAGTTTCCACCAATATCTCAGGCCCCAAAACGCTCTGATTGGCTAAAAGGGGCCTGGTGACGTTCCTGGGGATAGGAACGCCTCTCAGGCCCCCGAGAGTATAAAGGAAAGAGCTCAGGCACATTCAGATCAGATCTCATCGGGGTAGCAGCTGCCACTCACCACTCTATTGCCTGACGGTCCAGTCCTGACTCTGTTTGGATTGTATTATCACTGCAATACGGTGAATAAAGGATCAACAGTCTTCAGCTTCTCTCGTCTTGGTGTTCTCCTTCGGGTCTTTGACATCAGAGTGCTAGTTGGATTGGAGGTTTTTGGAAGTGGATAGATTTCCACGACACTATCTTGGCTTGGAAGGAGAAAGCACAGTTTACTGACATACAACCATGTTATAACATTAAACTGTTCATGTCTGTTAAGTGCACAGAGTTAGTGTTCCATTTGGGAAGACACCACCCTGTCGAAATTCACCCACTACGCGAGTAAGAACACAGTGCACTTAGCGCACTGCACTTAGCGCACTGCAAGTGTACTGACAGAAGTATGTGGATTGGAATAGAGTGTAGGACTTGAACAGACCTTTAGCTCCTTACATCTAACAAAACATTTTACCTATTTTCATAATTTTGCAACTGTTACAGTAAAATGGATGTAATGATGCACTTTAGATCGTTAGTAATTCTCTGTTTACAAAATTAAAACATTTTGACAGCTTAATACAGAGCAGGATAACTCAGTTATGAATAGTTTATTTACAGTTTAATGATGTAAAGATCTAGCTATGTGGTTAATGTCAGGTGATTCATTTTAACTTCAATGTGATCTTGGAGGATGTTCTGACCGCTGAAAACCCCTGATCTAGTCCATCTAGTGATTAACTGTAGGCTACAAATAGCTACTGTGGTGGGGGCATACACAGTTTTATTCAAGTTTCTAAAACTATACAGTAATTTGTTCATGTGAATGACATTAATTGACTGGGTTCCTGAGTTGACTAATTTGAGCATTTAGCCACTAGAGGGAGGTAAACTCTGCGGAACCCATTTTCAGTACAGACAAAAAAATCAGTTTGTCATTTCTTTTTTCAACCTGGCTAGCCCATATCTGTGAATATTATTAAAGTGGATTAATATTTAGTGGATTATTTCTGAGATGTTGCAGAAACTTGCTTCCCCTCACTTTGTCCCCTTCTGTCACTTTTTTCTTGTTGTCATTGTCCCTATGTGGTTGATAAGTTAAACTCAGTAACAAATGATAAATGCATGTCAGCATTCTGTGGCTGTGTCTGAGAGTTTATAAGTTATGTGGGTGTATATAGGCTAATTACTGTATTTTATTGTTTGTCTGTTAATGGGCAATGTGCTAGCCTATTATGTAACATAGGCATGGGGGGAGGGGAGGAGTGGAGGATTATGTTTTTTTATCAACATTTTGCTATGTAGGCTACATGTTCACTGTGCAAGTGTGTACACTCTATGTATGTTTGACTATAGTATATATAGCCTTTGTGTGAATGTAGTCTCTAATTTGTTGCATTCACTGTAATCTCTGCCTCTTCTTGACTGTTCAAAACATTTGTTTCCATTTGGAGACCATAAAGGCTAATCTGATTTGGACATTGGTGTTTCCTCTAAAAAATTGTTAAAGCTCTTAGAACAGACGACTGAATGTTGATGTGCCTTACTCTAAGCTAATGCTTCCCAGGCCAGCATCTAGGCCTACATGTTGTGATAAAAAGGGTAGACCTACTCATTTTCAGTTAGGCTATGACATGTTAAAAATTAGGGCTGTTGATTTAAAAAAAAAAAACCTAATCTCATGTTGAAATGTATTCATAGATGAATCTTGATTAGTATTTACTATACTTTAGTCTTTAGTATATTTTCTCCCTAAAGACTAAAGCTTCTTAAAGGGCATATTAAATACAAAATAAATCACCAAATTAATGAGTAACTAGGCCTACAAAGGGTGTCAGAGGTGATTTCTCTAAGACTACATGGGAACCTCCGCCTCCTCTAAAATATTATGGAAACAAAAGACCTGTTCATCTCCCTTTTTATCAGAGCTTCCCCTATTCCAAAGACCAGCATCTGCCACTGCAAAGGGTGTATATTTGTGACACAAGTAAAACACTTTTATATTAATTAAATGATAATAATGACACATTCATTTGGTTTTAAAATATTAATTTCTAAAGTGTCGACCATGCAGGGTCAATGCAAACGCTAGGTCAAAAAATTCAAGACTCTTCCTCAGTGGTTCCTTGTTGGTGGAATTAGTTGCCCAGTGCTCCCTATTCCTGTGATAGTTTTGGGTCTTTCAAGAGGGGTCTAAAGGCATATCTGTTCAACATGCACAGTTTATTAAGCGTTTCTTAGGCATTATGGTTTGTAGGCCTATATTATAGTAGCCTAGGCTATTTATTTATTTTCATTATTGATTGAATTGACGTTGTTTATTATTGCTATTCTCCTTAATGTAGGCCTAGTCTTACCCTTTTTAAAAAAAAAAAACTTAGCCTACTGTTACATTTAACTATTGTATTGTTGTTATTTGAATTTCAATTTAGACAAACGCATAGTAAAATCCTATAACAACTTGACTGCACTCCTTGTGTTTGCGCATCGATAACGTGGTCTATTAACATCTATTTTGGTATCTTACCCGGATACATCGAATGCTATTTTTTGATTGGATGTCGTGTGGCTATTTATATTTATGATTTGCTGGTGAGTGGTCAGCCACTTCTGAACCGTTCTGAACCCTGCAAGAAATCATCTCGTATGCCTGCGCCTCGTCCACTAATTAGCCTATGTGGGTAGGCTACCGGCAATGTTTGAGAAGTAGCGGAAAGTGTAAGAACGCTAAGGACAAAATGTAGAAGTGCGTTCCCGCCCACTTCAAGGACTGCATGTGAGACAAGAACACATCTTGTGAGAGAGACGGTCTGTCTTCTTGAACAGACAAGAACGGATGGGTTTGAAGTTGAGATGAGCCTACATGAAGTTGAGAAGTTTCATCCTCAGGGGGCGTGACTATAAGGGTGGGAGCAAACTCATGTGTGACCCTCCCCTCCCCCGTCCTCCGACCTCCGTTCCTTCAGGAAATCCTGAGATGCAACATTCGGTAGCTACCTCAAGGAACCCGCGATCTTTGGCAAACGCTCGTAGACATTTAGAGGATTCAAAGGTATTTTTCCGTCTCTATTTTCGATCACTTTGAACTTTGCATGGTAGCCTATCGTCGTCATGACTTTTTTAATTCCAAGGCAGACTGTGGTGTCGTATGGACACTTGGTGAAAACAAGCATCTTGAAGTTAACGTTAACGTGGTGTTCCTTGTAGGCTACGACATTGTCTTTTTAAATCTTATCGCTTTGCCACAATTGGTATTTGTGTCAATGTTTTGGTGTGATTAAAGCTAATTTAATTCCTTCCGCCCACGGAGGTGCGAGATATCATAACTTGATGACTTCTGTGGAGAGATTCCCACAGCAATGTCTCCCCTGCCCTCGCCGAACTTCGTGGGAACGGATACAATTCTGGGAACCTGCGGCACTTGCAGGGTTTCTCTGAGCGCCAACGAAACGAACCCGCTGTTGTTACCATGCCTACACTCTATGTGCAATAACTGCATACCTCCACCAGATCAAGGAGTTGCAGGTGAGTTAAGTTAAGTTGGTTGCTGTGTCTGACGTCTGAATCTGTCTTGCATAACTTACATTTATCCTGCAATAATCATTAGAATTTTTGCAACAATAACTTGCCCCAAAAAGTAGCCTAGCCCAGCAGCAGTAAACTGCTCGTTTTTTAGCGTGTGTTGTAGACCTAGAAGTATCTGGCAGGTAAGTGACATCCCTTACACAATAACAACCGATTTGGGACAACAAAATGCAGTTTTATGACGTACAATGTAATGCAAAAACATTTTTATGTCCAAAATGTTGAATCTCTGCAGTAATATTGCATCTCTACAGTAGAATGTAGTTCTAGTGCAATGCTTTTTATTGTCTCAAATATTGCATCTCCTGCATATGAACTGCTAGATTTGAAATAATGCAGCTATGCTGTGGTCCTGTCCATGTGGTCTGTTGCCATACCTGTCAACATTTAGCTTTCCAAAAACGGGAGATTTTTTTTCGGGGCGGGGGGGGGGGGGGGTGTTTATACCGGATCTGTGTTTGCATATTTAATACGTTTCATACACGTGTTTCAACACTGCATTTCGGTCGTTGCTTTTACCTTACCATTACCTTATGCATGCCAGTTATGTATCCACCAGCTGCCTGCCTGCAGCCTACTTTCACAACTCCAAAGCTGCTTGCTGTCAGATTTGGTTCCGAGGGCACAAGTTCAGTGTATCAACAACACTCAATAACAGTTTATGTGATGTGTTAATCAATTAACTCAGTTAATCAGTTAAACAATTTCACAACAGCTTTGGGTTGCCAGGTTTTAGCCTATGACAAAACGGTTGAAATTTAAACTAAGTGATCGTGTATGTGTAGGGTGTATTTCATACACAATCTGGCAACCTGAATGGATCAATGTTTTTAAAATGAAGTTTGATGGCCATGCAAATTACGGAAGTTTTCCGGGAGAAATAACAAAACGGGAGGGTGCTGGGAGATGACCTTGAAATACGGGAGAAACCCCAGGAAAAACGGGAGTGTTGACAGGTATGTCTGTTGCTCTGTCTGCAGTGTGTCCGGTGTGTGGAATGTTGTACTCCCTTCAAAGTGTCACACCCCATCCTCTCTTCTGCAATGTCGCGTCCATATCATCTTCACAGAAAGTAAGTGACACACTCAGTACATTGTATAGTATATTGTACAGCCCTAATTTTACAAGGGATCACGTGTGTAAACAAAACTGAATGGGATGTGATGTATATTGAGCTAGATGGTTCTCAGTCACCCTATAAATATGAAATCTGAAGTCTCTGTGTGTGTGTGTGTGAGAGAGAGAGATAGAGAGAGAGATCAGTTGCAGCTTGGGAGCTCTGTTATGTGTTGACTGCTCTGACGTGTTTGCCGTAAGCAGTATGATAAGTCGTCTGTTTCATGTAGCCTTGGTGGTCAGTGATGACCGTTTTATTATACCCCATAGTTATGGAAGCTGCTTTTAATGCAGTAATGTTCACATTTAGGGTCTTGATTTACCAATCAATTCTATTGGATAAACCACACCATTTTTGAACTATCCCATATTGTCATGACTCTGTAGTTTTTTGAACAACGCTCGTCATTCTGAGAATCACATACCTATCACACGGCAAAGCCTTCAGATATGTCTCTAGTCGTGTTACCCTACTGAACACTGCTTTTAGTGTGAGAGGAGTGTTCCACCCCTTCTGTACTCGGTGTTGTGTTGTGATGCGACCCCACAGCTGCTCTGGGTCATACACACACACACACACACACACACACACACATACACTGATGTAGACAGATAGAGAGACACAGACACAGACACACACACCAACGCAGACAGAGAGAGAGAGAGAGACACACAACACACACACACACACATACATACATACACACAAACACCAACACCAACGCAGACAGAGAGACAGACACACACACACACACACACACACACATGCATACACACACACACACACACACACACAGACACACACACACTCTGATGCTCTCTGGCTGCATCCCCAGAGAGATGCAGGGGGAGGGGTGGCATCCCCAGTAAATGGGTAGCTTTTTGCAGGCACAATCATCATGCCTTTGCTCTTCCTTCCTATCAGCATGTTGGAAAAGAAATACAGAAGCACAACTATGGTTCACTGTTCAGGGAAACACATCCACCTGATCGGCATAAGCATACTGGCAATTTTATCTATAGGAGGCTTTGGTAAACGTTTCTTGGTAAACTTGTAGTCAGACAGGTAGTTCTGACAAGTTTTTTGGTTTTGCTGTCCTAGCTGGGCATGATGGCCTACACGCTACGGCAAATGGTGGAAAAAGCTGCATGGCAGATAGTCATAGGCTCACAGACGAAAAACATAATTTAGATTAAATCAGTCAGTCAATACATATGAATAGGTCTGCAATGGTTGGTGGTGCCAGTTTTTGGACTAAATGACACGGAAGTGTAATTTCTTTGAAAATGAGTAAACAATGCCATGTGAAAAAAAAAAGATGTGTTTCTCTGGACATCTGAAAGCCAGATGATTGTTGGATGATAAAATCTTGCGTAATGTTACTTTAAGGTCTGTGAGCTGCCTCCCTTTTTCCTCTAGTGTGCGGCTTATAAGGGTCCTGGTGAAAGCCTACTTACTGCTCCTTCAATGAGTGTCTGTGTGCGTGTGTGATCTGAGTGTGTGTGTTATCTGTGTTTGTGATCTGTGTGTGTGTGTGTGTGTGTGTGTGTGTGTGTGTGACAGACGTGTGACTGACATGTGACCAGTGTGTGCATGTGCATGTATCTCACTAATGTGGGGGTAAATAAGGTAGGGCTGCACGATTATGGCCAAAATGATAATCACGATTATTTTGATCAATATTGAGATCACGATTATTTATCACGATTATTAATTAATTTTAGTGACAAAAATATTTTTTCCCTTAAACATATTGGACTTGCTATCTGGCTCACCCAAATTCTTCCCCTCACATTTACTCCCCAAAATTACTGCAAATATAGATTGACTGCGACTTCCAAACTTCCAGCTTGCTACTTTGTTAATATTTGGGAAAACGTTAACGGCAACACAGTAATTACAAAGTATTAAGAAATACTGTTAATTTGATGCTTTTTAATTGATTTATAAATGGTGCACTGTCAATTTAAGACACTTTGCCAGATCCACTCAAATACCAGCTCTATTGCGCTCTGTGCACGCTCAAATGCGTTCCCAATAAAATGGAGTAGCATAACGTATTCGCTTAGTCATTCGTTGATATGTAAAACACTGACGTGTAGGCTACAATTTCATTATTGTTCACTCGTTTTGAGTAGGCTGTGTCTTGAAACGCATATGCATTGTAGGTTGCACATGTAGCTTATAAAATACATGAATATAATTCACGAATCCCGTTGTTAGCTCAACTCTTATTATAGGCTATATCGGAGGAAGCAAACAAGGACTAAAAGTTAACGTGATAAAAAGGCATGTGTGGTTTGATGTGATGTGTTTCACGGTATGAGTTGAGAGCCCTGCTTTGCTTAAGTTTTTGGCTAACTCCACTTGCCTGAAATCCGAAATATTTTCGAACAACGGATGATCCGTTTCGAGGGACAAGCTCTTGGCCTGCTGTGCCACACATTTGATTTTTGATCGTCATTTTTTTGTATAGTCTAACTAGCCTACTAATAGTTAACATAATGCTACTAGTCCACAGTGCATCCAAACTGAGCATTGCATCAGGCTGAGCAGTGCAGGGAACAGTTGTCATTGGTAGGCTGCATGCAGGCACATTGTTTTGTAGCGGAGTGTTCTATAGGTTGCCAGGTTGGTTCAATGGGTAGAGCACGCATTTTTAATATCGCTCGATCACGCAAATTTGATCGTGGGAAGCCGAAATCGTGATCGTGATTAAAATTCGATTAATTGTGCAGCCCTAAAATGAGGGCTCTCCTATTTACTGCTATTGTGTGTTTGTGTGTGTGTGTATATGTGTGTTCCCCTCCCTCCAGTGTGGGGGATGTGAGAGTGCTGCCGTTGAGGGCTGGTGTGTCGAGTGTGGGGAGGCGCTGTGTGTGGAGTGTGTGTCGGCGCACAGGAGGGTACGGATGACCCGAGACCACACCATAAAGACCCAGATGACCTCCTCAGGTAAACCACACACACACACACACACACACACACACACACACACACACACATTTTAATGCTTTTATGTGGACCTTAACACGGGGGAAGATTCACAAAACCAAACATTGAAGGAAGTAAGTTACACACTTAGGCAGGTCTGATCAAACACAGAATGCATTGCGCTATTTTCATTCTGAACTGCATGATGCAGGGCTTAAATTTCACTGCGGGTATTGCCTTACGCAAATAGGCTACGCAACCATGGCAAACTTTTACATCTGGAAAGAGCTCCTTGGTAACTATCCTGCTAGTTCAGGTCATGTCAACACTTGATCCCAGAAAGATTGTCTTCGACATGTTAGTTTTTTGAACATTTATTGTATCTAATGACATAGAAAACATAATGATTTGCATCCACATACCGCACTATGCACAACTTCTATTCACTAGCGACTAGCCTAAAACCGTCAGGCTGAAGGGAGGCTAATTACTCTCACATATTTCTTAAAGTGACAGGCACTCAATTACACCTACTCATCAGCAATGTGCACTCAATTAGACCTACACACCACATTAAAGATATGACTAAGTATAGGTTAAACGTCAATATGAGGCATTAAAATTACTAAATATGTTTATCTACTAGTAATTACTAGTAAAATGCTATACTTTAAAAAATGCATTATTAAATAAATACACTCTATATGAATTTAAAAATATATGAAATAGAAACATATCACATAAGCCATCATTTTCAGTGTGTGTTTGTGTGTGTGTGGAGAGAGTCAAGCACAATCTAGGAGGTCCACTGTTGTGAATGATCCCACTACAGTATATTACTGATGACGTCAGGGTGGTGGGGGCCCCAAAATCAAACACTTTTTTTAAAAAGTATCGAAGAAGTATCGAAATCGCAATTCTTGACTTGGTATCAGAATCGACCCACCCCCCCAAAAAAAAATTGTGTAAATCCCCCCTACATGAATAACCTAAGGGGGGAATTCCCCCCCATTTTGAAAAATGAATTTTAAGCCCTGATTATGGGTAAACATGGCATAGTCGCTTCCAGATGGATAAACTACCTATTATTGCAGAAATGGAGCAGTATTGTGCAAGATTTTTTGGAATTGGCTTGCTTAGTCCACACAGTTGCAGTCCGCGTAAGACAAGTTTGTGCACATGCCCAAGACTCCCAAAAACAAGAATGATGATTTTGCAATGAAACCCCATATTTGTGATGTCAGCAAGTGGCGGATATTTCAGCAGCTTGGAGTTAAAACAAGTGTCCATGTACAAATCAAAAAAACATCCTATTTCAACAATAGTCACATTCTTACTATTGTAATCTATAATGGTGATATCTGGGGAATTTGGAATATTACAGAAAGTGATTTTGTTGGTGTTTTCGTCATTGAACCAGTCCATTTGTACAGTGTGGTGCTTGTATATTTTTGTCGTTCCCTCCTGTACTTTTTTGATTCTTTGTGACACTAAGTCCATCAGTCTATCATGCCTTGCTAAGTCCTTTATAAAAACTGCATCCATTCAGGACATGTGCAGTGGTCTTATTAGCATAGTTAGCGGAGTGAAGAATGCGTCTCGTTTGTAGTTGGATGGGTACCACATAGCCAGGTTTGATCTTGTTGGGAGGACTTGAAGGCGCGATTTGATGGTAAACGTGAGAATATCTTTGCCAAGAGTGGGGTTTGAAAATATGGTGCGGAGCAGGGAGTGATTCTGGGAGGGAGAGAGGGAGGGAGAGAGGGAGAGGGAGAGAGGGAGGGAGAGAACCTGTATGCATTTTGCGTAGCAACCACGCATTTTCACATCAAAATACACCGCTACGATTTTTTACTTGAAACTACGCAAAACAAGCAGACATCCAGCTTTTCTGAAAAGCTCCTTGAGCATGTGAATCTCCCGCTAATATATTTCATGCGAGGATAAGATACAGAGAGAAAGTGACAAATGAGAATGACAGGCAAAGCATAGTGGCCTCTCTTTGTTATTTTTTCTTCAGCCAATTATTTTTTCTTCAGCCAACGGTTGGTTACTGTAAATGAAAGACTTGATGAGGTGTGAAGTGTTCACTTAGAAATTCGCGTTCCCATACCTGCTGTTTTGCTCTGAAACAAAAAATGTTCCACGAAGTGCGTTTGTAAACTCACCTAGGCCTAATAGTTTGACTATGTCTTGTAAAGTTATTACTTGTTCACGAGTTGTTTCAGTTAGCATATTTCCAATGTGTCGATGATGGTTAGTTTTCATAACTAAGGCGCTAATGGCGCGCAGACCTTTCCAAGGCAAAATGCAGCCATTAACAATGAGTTTGAAAGTGGACCAAGGCGAAATATTTTGTTTGAGGTGCTCATTAATGAGTGTTCAATTAGTTTTTTTTCTGTGGAGCATATGGATCCTTCTTCTTGATTATTAGCATGAAAACAAGTGAGAACAAATAATAGGCTTACAGATGGAGATCGCGCACCTATCACTGTTGTTGGGATAATGTAGGCCTGATCAGAACCATATAATCATTGCAGCCTCACAGATGGCAGAAAGACACTGCGATCTGAAAGAAACTTGAGTGCACATGCAAGTGAAATTCTTTAAAAGCCCTCAGTAGTGTGTCAGCATCATTAGTCAGCAGGTGATAATTGAACAAATGATTTTTTTTTTTTTATATAAATAAACAAAACATGTAGGTTATTGTGAGTAAAGGGATAGACTACACACTGACAACAGCAGATGTATATAAGCCTCTATCTACTGTAGCCTACATCCAGGTGAATTAGATATGTTGGCATAACATGGGCGATAGATGTATTTCTTTACAAAATAAATCTTTAATAATAATGGATTGAAAAGAGGTATAATACCAGGCATGATTAAATAGGGCCCACATAAAAGAAAATGGACAACATACCCACATCAGTGCCTATCAAGTAGTTTTCATTGGACAATATTATTAGGCTCTAAAACAGATTTTTAACATTAGAGCTACTCCTAAAAGATTCAGTTTGCACTTTCAGGAACACATTAAATCCCATTTAGATAGATATTCAACATTAAAGATGGGTCGCTATCCAAAACGTGTCTTGCAAGTATGGCTGTGTGTGTGGGTTGGTGCTATTCAAAAAAATTCTTCAAGGTTGGCAAGTCTGCAAATGGTAGAAACGCCAGTTTTCCCTGCACCCTGAGACTTGTCCAGTGTTGTGCGCTATGTGAGCTCTTCATTTTGAGAATTTCTGCCCTCTCACCTGTTGTTGACATCTCGAACTGAGTGTCGCTTACTGTGTAGGTTGCGCGCGTGTAAATGAGCGGATCGGTAATGATGTCATCCAGTTCAACTGTTCCGCTGTCCGGTCTGGCCCACTTCAGGTGTATTCCAATCCGATGACAGAGTTCCGACCTCACACCGAATCCAGCTGCTTTGATGTCCAGTTTGCCATTGTCCTTCAACTTAAAACCAAGGAACTGTGCATCATCCTCTTTAGCGGGCGGAACTTTCCGCCTCTGTAGATGTTGGATAAGAGACGCACGAGCCATCTGTTTCACCGCTGGATCACTGTTATTCAACATGTTAAGCAGGTGGCTGGTTCTAGTGGCAGTTAGGGATGCCTAGACCTCCATCCTTCCTTCAAAGTCAAAGTCAAAGTCAGCTTTATTGTCAATTTCTTCACATGTTCCAGACATACAAAGAGATCGAAATTACGTTTCTCACTATCCCACGGTGAAGACAAGACATATTTTTCCAATTTAGGTCCACAGACAAACATAACATTCAAGTAAACAAAAAAGTAAGTAAATAAGTAAATAAGAGGGCACATATAATAATGAAAAAATAAGAGCAGCAAAATTTGGTTGAAATTGTGCATAGACAGTCAATAAAATACTAGTGCAAAGTCAGGCCAATAAAAGGCTTGGGTAGTTCTGTTTGACCCAAGTAAGAAAGAAAGTGGCATAGTGGTGCAAGTTATGTAAGAGCAGCAGAAGTGTTGTGTTTTTCAGGACAACAACACCAAGTTGTAAAATGTACAAGTGTGCAAGTGGAGTAGTGCAGGCGGCCATTGTGGGTCCAATGTCCAGGATGTTATGTAGCTAAGGGTGGAGGGGGGAGAGGAGGGAGAGGAGGGAGAGAGTTCAGCATCCTTACAGCTTGGTGTATGAAGCTGTTGGTGAGTCTGGTAGTGCGGGAGCGCAGGCTTCTGTACCTCTTCCCAGAGGGCAGTAGATCAAACAGATTGTGAGCGGGGTGACTTGCATCACTCACAATTTTGGTCGCCTTGCGGGTGAGGTGGGTGGTGTAAATGTCCTTCAGGGAGGGGAGTGAAGCACCAATAATCCTTCCAGCTGTGTTCACTATGCACTGCAGGGCTTTCCTGTTGTATTCAGTGCAGCTTCCGCCCCACACAGCGATACAGCTGGAGAGGATGCTCTCAATGGTGCCTCGGTAGAATGTGGTCATGATGGCTGGTGGAGCACTTGCTCGCCTGAGTTTCCGCAGGAAGTACAGGCGGCGCTGAGCTCTCTTCGCCAGTGATGCGGTGTTGGTGGTCCAGGAGAGGTCTTCACTGATGTGCACCCCCAGGAATTTGGTGCTGCTCGCTCTCTCCACCACAGCACCGTCGATGGTCAGTGGCAGGTGTTGGGTGTGACCTCTCCGGAAGTCAACAACAATCTCTTTGGTCTTGCTGACGTTCAGCAGGAGGTTGTTGTCCCTGCACCACGTGGTCAGATGGTCGACCTCCAACCTGTATTGAGTCTCGTCGCCCTTGGTGATGAGACCCACCAGAGTTGTGTCGTCAGCAAATTTCACTATGTGATTGTTGCTGTAGGTTGCAGTGCAGTCATGCGTCAGCAGGGTGAAGAGCAGCGGACTGAGCACGCAGCCTTGGGGGGCCCCTGTGCTCAGTGTGATGCTGCTTGAGGTATTGTTGCCAACACATACTACTTGGGGCCTCTGACAGAGGAAGTCCAGTAGCCAGTTGCAGAGGTAGGTACTGAGTCCCAGTTTGTCAAGTTTGCAGATGAGTTGTTGTGGTATTATGGTGTTGAATGCAGAACTGAAGTCTATAAACAGCAATCTCACATATGAGTCTCTTTTTTCCAGGTGGGTGAGGGCTGGGTGGAGGGCAGAGCAGATTGCATCCTCTGTAGACCGCTTGGCTCGGTATGCAAACTGGAAGGGGTCCAGGGTGGGGGGGAGAATGGCTTTGATATGTGACATGACAAGCCGCTCAAAGCACTTCATGATGATGGGTGTCAGTGCCACAGGGCGGTAGTCATTGAAGCAGGATGGAGCAGTTTTCTTCGGCACAGGTATGATGATGGCAGCTTTGAAACATGATGGGACGATGGCTTGCTTCAGGGAAGTGTTAAAGATGTCTGTGAAGACATCCTTAAGCTCCCCTGCGCAGTCCTTCAGCGCACGACCTGGGATGTTGTCTGGACCTGTTGCCTTACGGGTGTTGATAGCAGCAAGTGTCCTCTTCACGCTGTCGGCAGAGAGGCACAGGGGCTGCTCATGTAGAGGGGGATGGGTCTTCTGTGGGCAGGTGCTGTTTTGTGCTTCAAAGCGAGCAAAGAAGCGGTTCAGGTTGAGCAGAGGGATGTTGCTCTCACAGCTCTGTGGCGCAGGGCGGGCGGGCTGTTCCTGGGCTGAAAGATAATGTCTCATGTTGAGTGCGTGTTCAGCCCAAGCCACTTCCTTACCAGTCCCACCGTTTTATTGTTTAGTTCTGTCAGTATGTTTTGTTGAATACGGATATTTGCAAATAAATGCTGAATTTTAGCCAGGGCTATTTCTCTTATAGCATGAATTTTCAAAATGATGGGTAAGGGGCAGGAGTCGATGAGGTCCAGTCTGTTGCAGTAGTCGCTGGTGAGCTCTTTGATTTGCTCTTCCCAGTTACCTTCTATATTGAATTTATGGCCGAGGTATGTGTACGTTTCACGGCGTGAATAAACACGTATTGATTGCTGTAGTAATGTAAATGTAGGCGGTTTGTCTGTTTTTGAGGAGTACCAGCGGTTTCCTCCGCTGCGTCTTTCATAAGAAAGACGGCACATTTCGCCTGCTTCACCTCCAATTTTGACCACTGCATGAATGGTTAAGCATCTCATGAATTACGCACTCATCTCTGGACGCAATTTGCACATCATCTGCGTAACCTTGGATAGGAAGTGGTGATCACACTCCTTCAGGCGCGCACTGCTCTAACCACTTCAGCCAGTTGTCGATGGCCAGTATAAAGTTTACCGCACTCCAAGGACACCCTGTCTTAATGCCAATTTCTAGCAGGATCGGATCTGTTACAGTACTGTTGCAAATTACTTGGATGAATGATGTTTTATACAGTATACAGCTTCAATTATGTTCATGTAGATTTGCGGAAGATGTATCTCTTTCAGCGCGTGCAGCATGACACTATGCTGTAGAGTACTGAAAGCATCACGAAAGTCCAGGAAAACAACATAAAACCTGCTTGAGTCATGCTTAAAATCATCAATTCCGGTCTTTAGGCAGAAGACATGTTCGTTCATCCCCTGGTGACTGACGTAGGCCTTTTGACTGGTGGAGAGTATTTCATTTTATGTGAGCCAAGGTAGAATGTGGGCAAGTATGCATTTCATAAAGACCTTATAAATTGTTGGCAACAATGAGATGTTGGGTCATCGGGGATGTTGTCTTTCTTGGGGATTCTATAAATTTGCGCGCCATTCCAGGACTCAGGAACTCGGCCATTTAATAGGCATGTATTAAAGATTTGCGTGAGCAATGGGCACAACATTTGCTTTGTGGCTTTTAAAGTCTCGTAAGTTACTCCATTTGAGCCACTCGCTTTATTATTCGGCAGGGAAGTGATTACATTCTCTACCTCAGTGGCAGTGAATCGTTTGTGGATCGCAGCCTGCGGGGTTGAGAGGCCAAGGTACTCTTTGTAATGAGATCCACATTGCTTACAGCTGGGGGTGGGTTTGGGTATGCGCTATTGTTAAGGATGATGTCAAACACACACACACACACACACACACATGGGTCAATGACATGTCATGCAGATTTCTGTGTCCGAGTCCATTACTTTAGTTTAGAATAATTTTAAATGATTCAGATCAACCATCATTTTATTCTATAAAACCTGTATAATTTGAACTTGAATTTTCTATTTACCATAAATAAGGTATAATATATATATATATATATATATATATATATATATATATATATATATATATAACATAAAACATAATTATATATACCAGGGGTGACCAAACTGCGGCCCGCCACGCACTTTAATCTGGACCGGATCTATGATAAATTTATATCATAGATCCGGATTGCTGCTAAAAAGGTGCGGTCTACAATCATTGTGGAGACATGGAGAGGCTTGGTAGATATTATAAGAACCATTTTGAGAGTTGTGGATGCAAATAAAGATGTTTCTATTGATTATTTAAAAAGGGGAATGAATAATTTTGGACACGCCATTTTTCATGAAAATGTTAGATAAAAACTCATTTCAGACAGAACCCTCAAATCATCTCAAACCCTCAAATTGTCTGGTGGCGCAACCGGCCGAGCAAATAAACACTATGTGAAAAGTATTTAATATAGAATTTAAAAGGTAAGGAAATCAAAAATAAATATGGGTGCATAACTTTATTCATTAGCGCTTAAATTGTTTAGAGCATTTTGCATATATGAAATGTCATAGAATGTTTATTTTGAATTGAAGAAGGAGAAGAGTAAACAGGTATTACCTCATCAAGATGATCCAAAGTGACCGTTACTGAGAGCAGGCTTGGAATTTCCTAATTTTAGGGGCAAGGCATCTTGGCCTTCAGTTGGGCATATTAATGGCATGGGGCACAAAGGCCACACGTCAGGGCACCAAGGCCAAAGTTAACTATACAGTGGAAGGCTACATAACAATGATCAAAGTTGTATTTAGCCTATTCACAGCAGTAGACCTGCATCACTGTATGAAACATTACAAAAACATGAAACAAGACATATTAAGTAGAACTGTAATTCATCTGATTTTAATATTTACAGATACAGTATCTAGGCTATAGTTTATAACATTTATTTTCTATTTGGCCTGTTATGAAATCATGTATTGGAACAATTTAATCACAGCTCAGCTTTGAGAAACTCAAATAGCCTAGATGCACGCTTTGCATTTTGTGATCATTAGGATTGCTTTGACTCTTACTTTTGGTCAGCTGTATATCCTCTGATTTTAATATTTACTGATTTTAATATTTACTGATATCTAGGCGATATTTGTAACATTTATTTTGTATTTGGCTATGAAATCATGTAGAATAATTTAAACACATTGTGAAACTTAAAGCTCAAATTTGGAGATGCATGTCGAAATTTGCTGCGAATTCAAAACCGGATTACTCTGGAATGGCTAACTGTACAGGGGACTGCTTTACACCTTTGTGTTTGGTAAGGTCTGCTGTTTATTCTGATATGTTTATCATGTGTTGAACAAAGGGCTTTTGGTTGTGCCATCTGGCATTTTTTGGATGGTGAAATTGCAAATACAGTCTAAAAATGTATTAAAACCCCTGTAAAGGTTGCACAGCCTCTAAGACTTGTTTAAACACAGTCTTCTAACTTCAACAAATCCGTTCTGTCCATGTTTTTTACAACTATTGGTGTCACAACACTCTCATGCAGACATGCACACACATGCAGGCTTAGTGTCACAACAGTTGTTATCTGTGTCAGGAGGATGTGAATGGGCAACTTTGTTACCAATTTGTCCTTGACATAATCATACATTCCTGTTCTCATGTGTGTCTATGCATACTGTGCATTGATTTTCCTATTATCCTATATATTATTCCTATTATTCCTAATATCAGTAAGACTTCTCTCAATATTAAAAATGTGTTCTTTGGTCCATGTGACTGCAAACGATCAGCCACCTAGTTGATAGTCTACATTTTGGCACAGCTTAAAAGGCTCAGGTTGAGGGTCTGAGGGGCCTAGCAGGAATAAAGTGGCTTGTTATCAACAGCGGACCTTCAGCTTGGACTTGGGATTTGTGCCATATTAAGGAGGAAGCCTTGCATTTATCTCCGGTCAGGGGAGTGTGTGTGTGTGTGTGTGTGTGTGTGTGTGTGTGTGTGTGATTGACTTCTGTTTTGCCACAGGTTTTGCCAGGAAGACTTACTGCCCCATCCATAAGGACGAGCCTTACAAGCTCTACTGCATCACCTGTGGTCAGCTCACCTGCAGGGACTGCCAGCTCACACTGCACAGGAACCACAGGTAAGACCTGGTTTATCCCCAGATTACCCCACAACCCCCATACACACACGGCCACATATTGCCCCCACTTGCCCCATACACCATTTGCACAGTACTACAGAATACCGTAAAACTCCAAATAATAGCCCGGGCTTTTATTTTCCCAAATCGACAAACTGCACCGGCTAGTATTAGAGACAGGCGTCTATATGAGGCCTTTAATTCCCTTTACACAAAACTTTTCCTCTGCAAAGATGGAAAATATTATCGAATTAATTATTTCAAACACACTGAATGTCTACCTATATGACTAGGTTATCTGATGACAATTACGGATCATCATTCATTTAGTGTTGAGATGTTGTTCATTGAGTGAGATACAGTAAGATCCAAATAGCAGGGATAGCCAGAACAGATGAACCACGTTTTAATTGAACGTAATCTACAAAGAGATCGTATCACACTGAAAGCTCATATTTTGTCACTAGGGACATTCCATGTGAAAACAGCCAATATCGGGGTATCATGTACATAACACCTCTCAGATTTTGCTGAAAAGCGGTGAATATATGCCTTATGTAACCAAACAAAGGAATCTGAAGTTTCAGGTCAATATCTCAAACGGTTTGCCTGTGGCGTCCATTTGAATTTCGGGTGCCACGGCACGGGTTGACACATTGGAATTTCGCATTTCATTTTTGGAAGCCCATAGCGTCTTTTCGAATAGAGGTAGAGGGCTGGAAACTGGTGTGGTAGTTCATTGTAGCCTGTACTACACAATTCTGGAGGCAGAATCAACATTCCTTACTGTTTGGGTGAGAGGTGGGTCACCAAAATCCTAAAAAATGTTGATGGCATGTGTGAATTTTCACTTTTTGGGTGGCCCTAGCACCACAATTAATGATCATATTTATTCTAAACAGGATTATTTGTTATGTGGGAACTTTGCTCTTGCCAAAATGAATTTGAAGGGCATGGTACCACTGGTGGGGGTTTCATGGGGGTCATGGGGGTGGACAGTGTTTAAGCATCAGCTTTTCTCTGCCTACAAGACATGCCATACATCTGCAAACAGTCAACAGATCAACTATCCCAACTATCTATATCAACTATGACCTGCCTGTTACATCTGATAGATCTGAGGGCCAGATGTACGTACATTTGCGAACCTAGCGTTATCAGCGCCATGGACACACCGCAGATTGCGAGCGCTGTCAGACCCAAGTTTCCTTCGTATTTATCAATCGTTCTATCCTTAGTGTAAACTGCGCCTTTCTCTGCCTTTCTCTGCCCATAAACGCAATTTACGAACGTCCACAACTGAATGGCAGCGCCTACATACAAGCGCAGTTGAATGAAGTTAACTGATGACAACATTAAAAAGAATCAAACGTTTAGCGTTCATGAAATAATACCATACATGATAAGATGTATACAAGCAGGGAGATCATGAAGATCAGTAGTTCTACTCTCTCTAACTACTTGTGCACGTAGGCTATGGAAGATTGGTCAAATCTATCAAGTAGGAAAGTTTAAGTGAATGACGTGAAAGTGAAATAAGACATTCGAAAGGCCAACGAAAGTTAAGGTTGCTTTTGGTAGTACAAATACTTTCACCACAAAAACTGGTGCTCTAAATAGCGATTCTGTTGTCTTTGAAAGGTTCTCTTATTGACACATTGAACTGCAATTTGGATTAAAGGATAATCCTGGTGTGATTTTGACCTAAAGTGTGTTGAAACATGATAACGAGTGTGAACGTATGTCTCACGCCATAGCTCACTTCGACTTGTCCCCTGCACTCAGAAATCTGGCGCTAGTTAGCCAATGCTACCAACACAGTGTGTTGTGGTGTGGTGTTCGTTGTGGTGCCTCGGGCATCGGCCTAGCTATGCAAATAAATCACTGTTTTACACCATTTACGAGGCTCAAAGTAGCTCCATACATCCACTTCATTGGTAGACTTCCGAGGGCCTTGACATTTAAAACGAGACATAGAGAACTTTGAAAAAGCACTGGTAGTGCTTCAACTGAATCCATGCATTTCCACTAAATTAGTTTTGGAATCTGATCCCTTATCATACCTGTTCGTTCGTACTCGTCGCTCGACTTATCGTGACTAAATTCAAGATGGCGTCGAACGGTAAAATTCCTTAAGGTACTGTCTGTATAAATCGTCTTGTAAATAAACTACCAGTGCTTTTTCAAAGTTCTCTATGTCTCGTTTTTTTTATGTTTTTGTGATTGTATTTATTTGGAAAAGCAAAAGAAATGCTAGGCCTTGTAAAACTATTCAGATGTGCAATATAGAGATGTCAAAGGCTACTGTAAGACTCATTCCATTTAAAGGTATTGCTCAACACTGCTAATAGTCAGCTTTAACCAAATATTTTATTATCAACTTCAGCCTGGCTCAACCCACTTATCGTAACACCCCCAATTATCACCACTTTTGTTCAGAAATTCTAAAACAATAAAAAATGTTATCACTTCAAAATAACATTTGCTAAATGAACCATACATTTTTCAGTAGCCATAGGTGTGTAGATTTGAACAAAATCTGGTTTGGTTCTTAACAGGAGCATTTACGGGAGCATTTACTGCCTGAAATATCCGATTTTGTTTACCACGCTCTGAGTTATCTTCATGATAGGCCTGATGGGTCGCCTATTTACACCGTTTCAACGGCACATGAACGTTTAGACCGAGAATTCTCGTCATGAAATTAAAATTCCACTGGAGCTCCAAGCGGATGTGTACACGCAGCCTTACAACACTGTTTACAGCTCTTCGAGTCACGGTAAAATGTCATTTTTGGTACATAGCTAATTTAGATACAGCTATGGTGTGGGTGCTTGCGTTTCTTTAGGAATCCGCCGTCTTGGTTTGTATCAGGGTTGTGCACAATTCGAATGGCAATTCTGCTTCCTGTTTGCTACCTCAATTGAAATGCAAGTGAAATTCAAGAATTGAATTGGAATTTAAGAGCCAATTTCAATTCAATTCTGGAATTTTGCACAAGTCTGGTTTGTATAGAAATGGATATTAAGTGACGCATACACACAAGACGGCGGAAATACGGGACCGACGGTAAAGGGGGAGTTCCGATATTGCATTTGATTACACCTTCCCCCTGGCAATTCTCTTGTGCAGTGCTGCACATGCTCTACCATATTCTTGATACGATGCCGCCAAACTCGGGGCCGAAGAGTAGATGGCAGAGTATTTGGATTAGCAGCTGCGCCTTGTTTGGGAATGATGATGACCTTAACGGAGACCAAAAAACAACCAATTAGAACAGGATCTCATGACTGGTTTCATAACTGAAAAGAAAGGAAAAGAGTGAGGCTGAAAAAAAAGCAAAGGAAATGAAAAATAACCTTAAGTAACATAGTGGCCTTAATTTATATACAGGAATATACTGTATATATATTTAATTAAGATATAAAATATTGGTGAATTTATATCTTAAGTGTGATGAAAACAACATATTTTTCTCCTCTCCACTCTCATTCCTCTCTACCTGACCTTCAAGTGCATAGATAGGTAAGGGATAATGTATAGAACGCAGGTCATTATTGGGAAAATACGTCCCGACAGGGCGAACCGGACCCCGACGCACAGTGGGAAGGGACTTATTTTCCCAATAATGACTGGCGTTCTATACATTATCCCGCTTATTACACGGCTACTTGCCAAAACTAAACTATAAACTCCCCACGATGTGACTATTTAGCCTACATAGCCTAGGCTATAGCCTATTTGTTACCGTTTCGTCATGGCTTTTGGTGAAAAACAAATAGTTCGACAACAGCACACGCTGAACTTGAATCAAACATTCTTTAGAACACAGCTGATCAACCGTCTGCTTTCACTTTTGAATGAAGTTCCCGTCCTTGCGCAGTAATATGGAAGACGTAAATTAGAAGCACAAAGCCCATTTTCCTTGACAGCGGTCTGTTCTACTTAGCAACGGTCTGTTATTGAGAATTAGCAGACGTTGGGAAGGCCCATTCAAGTGAACGGAGCATTCTGCAGCACTCTGAAGAGCTGTGTAATAACCCTAGATAACAACCACTTACACACAAACTCACAGTCTAGTCCCAGAGGATCTGATACATGGTTGAATGTGTTAAGCGTTTTTCGTTTTGACAGTTCCAGCAAGAGGGAATGCAGTGCTGTCTGCAGAATGGTCTCTACCTTTGTGAGAAGGAATAGCTCAAGAGAAAATGGAGAGAGAGTTAGACACAGTAAACAAAATCTTTTCTTCATTTTAATCGAGAATATCAATGACTAGTGGATTCCTGTTAACATTTACATTTATGTTTATTAATTTAGCAGACTCTTTTATCCAAAGCGACTTACATATGTCAATCATATTACAAGGAATATTGTCGCCGGAGCAACTTGGGGTTAAGTGCCTTGCCCAAGGGCACAATGGCCATCCAGTGGCTGTCAGCCTTGCTCAATGCTTCATCAGCCAAGTGTCGAGCTCTCCAAATAAATATGATTCACCTACTCCACCCTTGGTGATTCACTTACTCCACCCTTCATATGATTCACTTACTCCACCCTCCATGTCAATCTATCAGTTATCATTGTCATTTAAAACATTTCGCAATATTTGCAGCTTCACGTTTTCAATATGTTTTGAGTGCGTTCATGTGCACTATACACCACACACATGCCATGCCATGCCATGTCATGCCATGCACACACCATCCGTTCAACACACCCCCTAACAGAAATCGGTTCTAACGTCCCTGCCTCTCATAGGCTGCACATGTGTGAGGTGATGATGGTGCTTCACATTTGTTATCCTTGCGCAAAACAGATAGGTTGTTGCCTCATTATTGAATGACGAAGAATAATTTGCATTGTCTACTTGTCTAGACATTTCCTTACCTTTTATAATTAACTAACAACTACCATGTGTTTGCAACTCTGCTGGTTCCCTTGTGGTAAGATCTTATGATTTGATTGGTTCACGGCAGTGCTAACTAATGCAATGACGTTGGTCTATGACACTGCATTTCCAAAGCTAACGTTATTGGAGTAGACTGCATAGACATGCTGAGTTGACAACCAGAAGAATTGCACAGAAATATTTCACAGGCCTTGGTTTTAGGACCCATTGATGACAAGGTTTGAACGGTGCAGCAACAACCAATCTGATTTGACACGGAATGACTCCACTATCATTTTTATTTTTCATGGTTTTCATCCTTCAGTCATTCATGCCATTCTAAAGTGAAAGTAAAATAGCCTTTCGTGTGCAAGCGCAGATAGCCGACCAGGAGAGATGTCACAGGTGGGCTAGTTGAAACTTTGAGAATTAAATATTAAGGAAAAGACGTTGAGTAAATAAGTGTAGCAATGTAGCAGCATGTTTTCTTCTAAAGTTGTTAATGTAAACAACATTAGGCCACTAACCTTATGTTGCCGTTCTTGCATGTGAGACATGTAGGCTACTGTGGGGGCTACTACTATATAGGCTACAACGAGTTTCTGTGATGAAGAATACTAGCCTGGGTGTTCCCATGCTGCCTTGCGCGCGATTTGATTCACGCTGCTAAGGCAGCCTGGAGACCATGGAGCAAATTTTCGCCTGAGATAGGGGACCAATCACAGAACAAGGGGGAAAGCGAGACAATGATGAGCTATGCACAGACGCATTTGATAGACATCCGTGGCACCCAATAAACGGATCTGGGCATTTTTTTCAAATACGAGAAAATTAACGTTTGGTTCCCAGACCACGTCTCATTGAGAAGTGGTGGCGCTAGCCAGGCTAGAAGAATACATGATGTTTGAACCATTTACATGTGCAAAAGGTGGAGAAAATTCAGACAACTTTAATAGAGAAGTTAGTCAGTGTAGTAAAGGCTAATGTGAATAAAAGATTAATTACTTCTAAACTGGCATGTGTAATTCCAAGACAAAAGCAATGATGATTGACACGATGAAGTCTAAGAAACTTTCAATATAACCTCATCTGGAGTATTCCGTTTAACATGTAATGTGAAGACTACTCACAACATTATTGACCGGTTGAACAAACTAACTAGGAAAATTTGCAAGTGGCCTAGGCTGCAACATATCAAATCATCTTTACAAAAAGCTTAGCCTACCCTATTTTGTTTGATAATGTTAGCCTGAAAAAAAAATAGTCTTACACACACACACACACACACACACACACACACACACACACACACGTATGCATACACACACACACACACACACACACACACACACACACGTATGCATATACACACACACACACTCACATATACACACACACACACATACACACACACACACACGCACCCACACATCTGCTTGCACAGACACTCTCTATCTCTCCTCCTCTCATTCATGTGTGTGTTGTGTTTGGGCTTCTCTGTGTTGTAGTTTCCAGTTTATGGGAGAGGTGGTTTCGGAGCGCAGACAGAAGCTGGAGGCTCTGGTCCACAGAGTAAAAGAGCAGAGAGCGTACACCCAACGCAGCATCCAGGATTTGGAAGGACGGTATGTGTGTGTGTGTGTGTGTGTGTGTGTGTGTGTGTGTGTGAGAGAGAGAGTGTTGATGTGAAGGAGCAGAGATCGTGCACCCAGTGTGAAATCCAGGATTTGGAGTGTGTGTGTGTGTCAAAGTGAAGGAGCACAGAACGTAAACCCAGCGCTCCCTCAAGATTGGGGTGTGTGTGTGTGTGGCATCCTGCAATCATTCAGTAACCTGAGATGTGCTGAAAAGCTGAATTTTTAGCATATCTCAGAGGGGCCTTGACATGACTATTTAGTCCAACATGATGAATCTTACCTTCTCCATTACAACAGTATCCTGACAAGTTGGGACAACTGTACAGTTTAACAATTGACCAGAAATGGTTTGTTATTGTTATTGTGCAATGACGCATCAATTTTAAGGCAAGGCAAGTTTATTTATATAGCACATTTCATAAACATGCGTAAATTAAGTGTGCTTTACATAAACAAAAGCAAAGAGTGCATAAAAGCATACAAGGGCAGTAGTTTAAGAATGTACATCAAATAGAATAGTTAAAAGACATAAAATACAACATAGAACAATTAAAAGACAGTGTGTAAAACAACAAATTACTGGAACACAGCCAACAACTTAACCTTGTGCTTCGTCATACCTTCAGTATTAAATTTAGCTATAGACCAGCTAACCAAAATAAAGCCTGAAAAATCCTTGACCATCAAACAGTCGCTCAACAGGTTATTATTACTGTGACGACCTCTTTTTGTCTTTGATTATCGGCACACAACAAGCATGCCTTTTATGAAACTCGCACAGATTCTCATGTTTTGGCATAAACAGTCAAATGAATGATGAGCATGCTGATTAACCCTCTATGGTACGGTGTTGCCTCCAATCAAACAACCATTTGATTGGATAATTCTTCAGCAGGGGTGGGAACTCCAGTACTATCCAATGCTTCCTCATTCACGGACTGTGCAGGTATCTTGCGATGCCATGTTTTCCCTTGTGAAAATTGCATTTCTCAGTACTTTACTTCCAGTAAATCATCAAGAAAAAATATGAGCAAGCTTTATTGATAAGTAAAGATGTATTATCAACAACTTTTCATAACATATCAATGTAGGTGTCATAGGAAATTACAAAAAACTGCATGTTGCCCTGAGGCAACATTGTACCATAACGGACTTGCATATGGCCATACCAAATATACTAAGTAAGAAAGCAAGTGCATTGTATTTGTAAGTAAATTAGTAAGGCAAAGGCAAATATATTACCTATACCTGTAAGTAAACTGGCCTGTATTTGTTAGAAACAGTGTTATAAATATGTAATACTTACCAAAAATAAAAGAGTTGCCATCAGAGTGCAGGTTTTGTACTGGGGTTTGAGGCCAGGTGGGGTGACTGCTTTCTCCTTTTGCTACATGATGCCGGAAGTGAAAGGGCTTGCTGTGATGCTTAATGAAATGTGCTCAAAGTAAGAGCTGGATGAGGGAGCCCTAGGTCAGGTTGACTCCTGTATGAGGGCCCCAATGGAAAGGCGATGCATTAGTGAGACACCCTGTGATGTACGGTGGATGGATGGATGTACGAGGGGCAACTCTATGTGTGAAGTGCATGAGTGTGCTTCATGAAGTTTGACAGAATGGCAGCACTATGGTTGAGTATGTGCCCTGACTACCATAACAACATCCATGGCTTTTTGGTGTTGCGGTCAAGCTGCAGACTTCCTACCCCGTAGCCCCAAGTTTGAGGCCTGACTGCTCCCTCTATTTTCAACAGTGTAGGCCTACCCCCTGTGTTTCTCTTTGGAGACAGATTGCTTACTAAACTTTCAAAAAGTCAGGTGTAGGTCTCAGAGGGAAAGTGGATCTTGTTATGTGTGCGTGAGTGTGCACAAACTCATGCATGTGCTCATGGATGTGTGTGAGTGCTTGTGTGTGTGTGTATATGTATACCTGAGAATGTTTGGGGTGATTTATGGATCTTTTAACTAGTAAATAACAGGGATTTTGATGATTTCATATGATAATTTGTATGCTTTAATCATAATAACTTATACTATATGTAAATGTAAATCAGGTTTCTAGGCCAAGTATGCTTGCGTATACAAGGAATTTGGTCTCTGCATTTATCCCATCCGTGAATTAGTGAAACACAGAGAGCACACCGTGAACACACAGTGAGGTGAGGCACACAATGGGCACACAGGGAGGTGAGGCACACAATGGGCACACAGGGAGGTGAGGCACACAATGGGCACACAGTGAGGTGAAGCACACAATGGGCACACAGTGAGTTGAAGCACACACTAACCCGGAGCAGTGAGCTGCCTTGCTACAGCGGCACTCGGGGAGCAGTGAGGGGTTAGGTGCCTTGCTACAGCGGCGCTCGGGGAGCGGTGAGGGGTTAGGTGCCTTGCTACAGCGGCACTTCAGCTGGATGTAGCCACGTGGCAGAGCAGTGTTCTAAACCACTGTAAAATATTGATTTTCATTCCGCAATTAGTACAATGAACAACTGAATTTAAAATTAGATTTTTGTATGACACTTGTAATGCATTGAAAAACAGATACATATTTTTTTATTCTATGTTAAGTTATAAAGATAGGTGTTTTAAATGAATAAGTTAACTTTAATTCTTAAAAATAGGAATTATTTCACTTTTTACCATTATGGTACAATGTTGCCTTGAGTCAACAAATCTTAAAAATATATAAAAATTACAGAAATATGTATTATTATTATTATTATTATTATTATTATTATTATTGAAGGTGTACCTTTTCAACACTTTGAATGCCACTCTGTTTTTGTAAGCTTTGGCCCAGAGTGCCTATGACGATTTTGTAGAGCCACAGTGTATTCTATGTTATACCTATGGACACATACTATGGCTCGTTTGAAAGGTGAGACTTTAAGCTCTCAGTTGGTACAAACTGTTTATTTTTACATGCCTCTGTTCCTGAGAAATCCCAAGCTAAACAGTGGCTAGTTTTCATCAAAATCCCTGTTTTTTTCCCCCTAGAAATGGAGATATAGCGTCTTTCATGAAATATAAAGTGTTGTCTGTAAAGTTTCCGGGAAGTGACCTAGCGAGACCTGGCAAGACTGCCATCTAGTAATAAACCCACAAAAATAAATGGCCTGGTTTTGACCTGACGTGCATGCGTCACTGATTCGACCCTAAGCGGCAACCATCAAAAGCCGAGTTATGATAAAATGTCAGATTGTGCGTTTTCATGAGTTTTCAATCGTCATTTATTTCAGTTCTATTCATCATAGAGTTCCCAAAATCACACATAAGGTGTGTTAGAGTGTCTATTTTCATAATTTTAAAACGCTATATTGCGCATGGGAACAAAAAACGCAATATTGTGTTTTTGGCACTCAAAGTGTGCAATGCCAATAGACTATTTTCCACTTTCTTCACAAACCTGTTCACCTCACACAATTCACTCTCACGCTGCCTTGTCAGCATTGAAATCACACACACACACACACACACACACACACACACACACACACACACACACAGACAGACATACAGACATGTAAGACTTTTAACTAGTAGAAAACAAAGAAAGTAGATTTGGGAGCAGACTATTTTCTACTTTCTTCACAAACGTGTTCACTCAATAGTGCACATCTCACGCTGGCTTGTCAGCATTGAAATCTGCAAGTGTGCAGTAGACAGGGTGTGAAAAGGTGAAAAAGGATGACTACTTCCCTTGTGGCCTATGAGTATTGTAAGTATGCAAGGGTGTGGCCTGGCCCATGATGCCTTGTGACCTTTGACCTTGTGCCCCCCCCCCCCCCCCCTTTTTATCTTCTTATCTTTTTAATACTCACACACTCTTCAGTCTTGTTTATTAAAAATTAATATACCTTCTCTTAACTCTACTATTTAATTTATTCTTCTTTAAAGTTGAGCTGGCTCTTGAGCACAATCATTTTCATTACTGATAAATGTCTATGAGTACATATAAAACTTGAACTTGAACTCAGGCTTCTGGACCTGGAGGACGAGATGGACGGCTTCAAGCAGAATGTGAAGCAAGCACTGAAGGAGTTCCGGGACATACTGGTTCAGACCGCCATGAAGCTCATGTCCGACTCTAAGGTACGAGGCACAACTTCCTGTTTCTCATGAAGCATGGACAGCATTGCCTGGAACTGCATTGTGATCATTATAACAGCTTTGAAGTCATTTTGATGGTAAACTTACTTGTAGACTACCCCCCCACCCACCCCCCCTATAATACTGGTTAATTATATAATCATTATTTAATAATTATGTCTGGGGGAGGCCTATTTGATGAGAGAGAGAAGAGTTTTTTGGTGTATTGCTCACTTGCAATTTTACATTAATTAGTTTACTTCTTAAAGTTTCCACAACTTAACATCATATCGACTCACATTAGGCTACAGCCACTACAAATACCGTACGTTCTAACTAGCTAATACATTAAATCAGCTAACATTAATGTTTACATTGCCTTGTGTCGGCTACCCTTGGTGGACTGGTGTTAACAACTGAATGCTTTCGTCTCAGATGTTGACTCATCGTTGACGTGCTGTTGTGGTAGGCCTACGCCAGTTCTGCTTTGCAGTGGACACACTGCACTTCGCCTTTTTGAAGTTTGAAATTATCCCAAAACTTTGGACATTCTCTGCCTTTTACAGACGGTTTCTTGGCTCTCCGCCATCGCAGCAGCTTAATTCTGAAAGGGGTGTGCACATCAGTAATAACAGTCCATGTGAAACAATAATCCCTGAGCTGAACAGGCCACATAACGCAAGTGACAGATATATCCAAAAGAGGTTCTTAAGATTCATTTCACATTCAAACAGATAAGCTCTATCAGCACCACTTTTTATTAATTTTACCAATTCACAAATTGAATATCTATCAGATATGTTTGTTCATTCACAAGTTTATTTACAGAAACCAAGATCTCCCAGAATATCTATCACATCCATCTATCAAATCTATCTATCTCATTCTTTCTCCATCCATCTTTGACTACTTTTGTATTTTGTCTCCTGATTTTTTCAGTTTCAGTTTTCAATTAATATTGAGTGTATCTGTACTTTATCTCCTTTGTTTGGAAAAGTTTATTTGTTAGCCTTTTACAGTTGAGTAATTATTGAAAAGGGTGGAACTCTTGTACAAGCCCTTTGGGCTTTGTTCCCTCCTTGCTGTGCTAAATAAATAAACTAAAACTAGACGGGAATTAAACAAAGCCTTGAGGCAGAGAATTTGCATCGATCATTTTTTTAATCGAATTATTCAAGTTACTCGTAATCGTTTCAGCCCTACAACATACCCCCTACAATATTACTGATAAATCCTTTTATGAGTACATGACAATAAACGAACTTAAACTAATAGGGTGAATCACACACCCTTTCCAGTCCTAGCCTTTCAACTTGCTCTCCAGCGTCCCAGAGGATCATGAATTGCTTTACGGTAATTTTGCAACGGCCTACTATTTGTATGAAATCGTATAATATTACCTTGTCAGTCAGCATGGCTCTTCGGAAATTATCTTTGCCAGTTTGTAAACAAACCCACATGTACAGTGTCCAGGAGGAAGGGTGCTAGCCATGAGTGGTATCTAACATTCTAACATAAGATTCCGTTCCGCAACAATTCAAGGTTCAAGGTATGTTGAATTCAATGTACCCAGATATTCTTTAGAGCGTTCATTTTCCACCATTCACGCCACACCAGTGTGACGGTACACCTTTTAAGGGTTAAAATCCCAAAACTCATCAGATTATCCTTTGAAGTCCATGTAACTAAACATTTTGGCTTTTATTTCAAATGGATAGGATTAGACAGCTGCTTGGGGAAAACCATAATCAACATGACCTGCTTGTTGCGCTGACTAATGGCCTGTCTGACAGAAAGCATGAGTCATTTAATTTATGAAGTGAGAAACGGATTCCAGTAGAGGAGATAGAAGAGGAAATGAGAAGAGCGAAGCCACCTGTTTCTGCTGCAGTGTGTTTAGTATACAAACTGCAGTATACAAGCTGCAGTATACAAACTCAGGGAGCAGAAAACCAAAAGAACGAGCTTTTATTGGAACCATGTAAAATTGAGGCTTAATGAAATCAAGTGATCAGTGCAGTGAGTCCTGTTTGTTTATGTCAGAGAGACAGACAAGAGTGGACTGTGTGTCTGCATGTGTGTCGGTATTAAGACCAATTATTGTAACCAATTACTATGATTAGTGTGACGATAGTCCTTTTTAAGAGATTGAAGATATTGATATGTTGATCAGATCATTGCAACAATGATAAGAAATTATAGTTTCCTGACAGAATTGGTTCCCATGTGAAACAAAGACATAGTCTAAAACCTTAGTGATCGAGCTGAATATTGAAGATACTATCTGACTGATTCTCCACTGACTTCATGAAATAAAACACAAAGAAAGAAAAGCTCTGTTTATCTTGCTTCAGAATTCTCTGACTTACACCCTCAAACGAAAGATGAAAGTATTTTATTCGTCAAAGGAGATCAGACAAAAAAATTCAACACTTCCATTCATGTGTCTGTCTGTCGAGCGCTAAGAAGAACACTGTACACATTCACTGTTGTTCCCTAAGAGCACAGGCGACACCTGGCAAGCAGAAAGGGGAGGGGGGCAGTTTGGGAGCACCAGGGGTAGGAAAACACAGCACAGCCTCAGTGGCAATAGAACAGTGTCAGTCTCTGTTCAGAGGACACAGATATCGGTGTTCCGCTCCCATCATGGTTTTTAGAACTCCCATCTTTCACAATTGTAAATCATTTTCAGGACTTGCTGAACAGAAGAGACAGTAAAAGAACTGCATTTTGTGTTGCTTTAAGTTGCTAGTATTAGATGAAAAATACATTCAATAATATAGCTGCAAGCAGCAATGAGGGGGCCAAGCAGATAGGCCGGAGTAACCATGGCAACGAAATGCTGTTAGCTCAATGCTGCAATCAGACGTATGGCCATAAGCTGTCAAAGCAAGTTTCACGTCTAGCACGTCAAAAGTTACAAGGCAAAATGCATTTTTGCTAATTGCAGATACATGCAAGGGTTGCTGAGATATGAGCTCACTTCCTGTTTGGCGGCTTCGCCACAAATTTTGATTGGCTTTGACAGGCGAACGGTAATACTTCCGAAGACAAAAAGTTTTTTTGTGAGGCTTGGTCTGAAGATGATCTGTGTCAAATTTGGTGGGAATCAGAGAAAGTATGTGACCCCTGATACATTTTAAGTGTTTTTGATGAAATCCAAAATGGCGGAAAATGACGTCATAGGGTGCGTTGAACTCGGCTTGGTCCAAGGATTCCAACAATACCTGACTTTTGAAAATCGGACCAACAGGTCAAAAGTTACGTGCATGAACGCACGTCCAAATTTGGCCTGTTGGTGGCGCTAGTGGGTTCGAGTTGCCGACATGAAACTTGGTGACATGAATCATGGGACCGTCCCCAGTCAGTGTGCCAAATTTCCCAACTTTTTACCATACGGTTCTATGGGCTGCCATAGACTTCGCTGCTTGGCCCCCAAATATGAAATGTCTGACAAAATTAAATCTCTCCTGTCAAATTGTCCGATTGAAACTGGCTAATAATCCCGTCCCCCTAACACATTCTGAATTTGAGAATAAGCCTAAAATGTAGGCCTATACAGGCTCGTTTGAAAGTTATTAAACAACATGCATTTCAAGTAAAGTGCACGCTTAAAACGTCTGTTAAACAATGAACGAATGAGTGAGACGGTTGAAACATGTCAATGCCCAGGCAGACTAGCCTTAAAAGCTTTTTTCAGAGGCCACACGCAATGAATGATAGTAAATCGGTAACACCTAAAGCCTCAGATGTCCGGTCAGCTCCACCACCACCAGAGAAAAAGCCAAAGTGTCTGGCGTATGTCGGAATCAGTGACGTTGGAAGTGGAGTTGCTGGGGGTGCGGTCGCACCAAGACACTTGCCATTTCCCGTGTAGACAGACCCATAGCTACACTGGACATGCAACTGTGTTCTGTTCCCAGACCATGCTTTCTCTGTCTATGATCTGCAGGGTTAGGGCCTCCTCAACGAGGAGATTGCTGGTGCACTGATAATTTGCGGCACAATCGAATGGTATCATTGAACCGCTGACCGAAAGAAAAAGAAACTGAACATTTTCCAGAATAGGAAATAGTTCTTAAGTTAGTGTTATCAAATAAAGAGGCTTCGTAGTAGTGCGAGCGCTCATTATAGACCCTTTCAAGAGAGTTCCATTATCAGCATCATACTTGGCCCCACAAGGCTTCCTTTTTAACATTCCATATGTTATCTTAATGCAGAGGAAGTAGATTGGGACCCAAATAGAACATTCAAGCATTGTTTTTGTTTTTATTGTTGAAAGGGTCTATATATATTGTCAAAATATTGATTCTTGGTGAGAAAGAGCCTATAATCAAAATTATTCCAACACAGCTGTTATCTATTCTCCGTTATCTGTCCTTCACATCATCAGATGCCTTCAAAATTTGTTCAAAAAGTTTTATCTTCATCAGTGAAGACCGCATGCATAATGTGCTTTAACAGATAATTTTATCCAGAGTGTGAACTAGCACAAAGAAGTAGGTGGGCTCGACTGATTCCAAGTAGGGATACACTAATACAGTATATCGCCCAATATCTGCATTGTTGACTTATATTGGCAAATTTGTATAACACTAGGTAAATGTTGTGTTATGAAGGCCTACAATACTTGATTATTTTTTGTATGAATATGTTTGTTTCCACTTTCTCAACAAAAACTAAGTAAACAAAGAAAAAAAATATCGGCTTTGGTTATCAGACAATTTTTTTTTATTTTATACATCATTATTGATATAAGAAATCTTACTTGCTTATAATTATTATAACACTGAAAGTTGTTTCTGTTTCTCCAGGATGATACTCAGGTCAGATGAAGTTTATAGTCTTATCAGTGTGTTCTGTTAATTAAAGCTATGGCCTTGGAGGTGTCGTTAAATGCCTGAATTCACATCACAAGAGCAGGCACATTTGTTTATGTTGGCAGTCTGTTATCAGAAAGAAGCCTTGACCATACCCTGTTCAGGTCAACAACAAAATTCCAGCAGCAAACCCAAAGTCCTTTGGGACGAAACATAGTCTTATACCGGTTCATCATACACAATTACATTGTTTCTAGAAATACCATAACAAACAGACATATGCCAATACCTTGGCACTTTGTGGATAAAAACCCATGATCATAATGATGTAGTTCCAACAGAGACAATAGACAACTCAAGATTCAGCACAATACGCCATATGCATCCCTCAATCTTTCCTGCCATTGGAGACTGCATCACATGATAATTATATGTCAGCACTATACTCTGCAGAAGCATTGGCAATGCATATCACATAGTCACTTGTCTGCCTCAGGGAAAGCCCCCACTGTCCTAACAATGGATGTCGCATGATCTTTATTAGAGAGCCATTCATGGAGAGAGCAAGTTGGATGTACAGATGTACAGAAATTACTCTCAAATACTGAAGTTTTTCCTAGACTTAAAGGACAATTCTGGCGCAAAATGAACCTAGGGGTTAATAACACATGTGTACCGAGTTCGACCGTTCGCTGGGATTTGTTTTCATGCTAGTCGAATGTGACCAGTTTTATTGCAAACCGCTAATTAGCGTGAACCAGACATGAACGGTAATGTGTTTCTTTTTAATAAACTGCCTGTACACTTACATAGTTCTCAATGCCTCGGTTTACATGTAGAGACCCTCATTGTGCTACCGTGTAAGTGTGGTGTTATTTTTAGCCTTGTTAGTGGTATAGAAATAGCGATTACTTCTTACTGTATGTCTGTCCCGAAGGCTAGCGTTAAACGCTAATTAGCGGTTTGCAATAAAACTGGTCACATTCGACTAGCATGAAAACAAATCCCAGCGAACTGTCAAACTCGGTACACATGTGTTATTAACCCCTAGGTTCATTTTGCACTGGAATTGTCCTTTAACATATTCTATGTAAACTATGCATTATTATTAACACATCCAATTTATGGAGAATCTCATGTTTCTCACAAGTGTGTGTTACTGTTGTGTGTTGGGCAGGTAATGTACACTTCGGAATTCGATCGCCTGAAGCGGCAGCAATCAGTGCTCCAGAAACTACTGGAGAGGCAGGCGTACCTACTGGCCTTCAGTGAGAAAACCCTGGACCGCATGGACCAGATTGCGCTATTGTCCTGTGTAAATCAGGTACACACACACACACACACACACACACACACACACACACACACACACACACAATCTCCTCAGACTAAAGCTCCAGACCCCCTCAAAAGGTCCAGCGGCAGCTGTTTCCCAAGCGGCATGGTGGTGTTTCTATTTCAAACCTTCAACACAGTCACACACACACACACACTCCTCAGACTAAAAGCTCCAGTCCCCCTCAACAGGTCCAGCAGCAGCTGCAGACGGTGTTGACCCAGAATCCTCCTCCCTTCGCCCACATGCTGCAGATCTCCCTCCACGTCAACAAGCCTGAGGTTCAGGAAGCCCTCAGCCGTTTCGGTAGGACTTACCACCGAGCCCAGGACTACCGTGTGGACATAGGGTTGGGTTGATATGTGTTGGTTCACTTTGATGTCTTTGATGTGATAACAGATCTGAAAGGAAAAAAAAATGTTGCTTCTCAATGATTTTTCAGTCACTAGGTAGATAGACTCAGAGCCGTGTTTTTATGTTTACGTCACTTTTATTGTGTGTTTTGCAGGAAAGGTGTCATGGAGGCTTATTCCGTTTGCCTGTTCCAAAAAGAACAGGCCTCCTAAGAAAGCCAAAGAGACCCCTCCTGTTCCTGGTCAGTTGGTGTCCCTGGAGAGCCTGGAGCCGTTATGCCTACTGGGGCCTGCAGAGGGCGCTCCTGCTGTTCCTCTCATCACCACCAGAGGGTGCTCTGTGTCGTCGCCCACAAAGGTTATGGTAGAGAGCACGACCTCGTCCCCTGGATGCAGTGAGGGAAAAGCTGGACTGGATTCGGTGACTAGTATGGAGTGTGAGCCTTCGTCCACCGTGCCAGACCCTGTGGGCAAACCCAGCTCTCCACCCGAGAGCCCCCCTCTAGTGGACACGTCTGGTGTCACCACCAGAGCTAGCATGGAGAGACTAGCGTCATGGGACGAACGTAGCAGAGTAACTGGGATCAGTACAGTTGCCCCGCCCGGAAGTTCTCCTACCCCGTCAGCCATCATCAACCCTGGCGGGGGCTCTGCCAGTGAGGAGACATCTGTTGTGGTCGTGCAGGACAGACCAATCAAGGGCCGTGCTGAAGCTTTACCTCAGGACATAGCTGCTAGCAGCACTGCTAGCGAAACTTGCTGCTTCAGAAGGACAGAGTCTGAGGCTGTAGAGTCTCATGAGCGCGAGCAGAGGGAGTCTGAGGCTGTAGAGTCTCATGAGCGCGTGCAGAGGGAGTCTGAGGCTGTAGAGTCTCATGAGTCTCATGAGCACGTGGAGAGGGAGTCTGAGGCTGTAGAGTCTCATGAGTCTCATGAGCACGTGGAGAGGGAGTCTGAGGCTGTAGAGTCTCGTGAGCATGTGCAGAGGGAGTCTGAGGCTGTAGAGTCTCGTGAGCATGTGCAGAGGGAGTCTGAGGCTGTAGAGTCTCATGAGCATGTGCAGAGGGAGTCTGAGGCTGTAGAGTCTCGTGAGCGCGTGCAGAGGGAGTCTGAGGCTGTAGAGTCTCGTGAGTCTCGTGAGCGCGTGCAGAGGGAGTCTGAGGCTGTAGAGTCTCGTGAGCATGTGCAGAGGGAGTCTGAGGCTGTAGAGTCTCATGAGCATGTGCAGAGGGAGTCTGAGGCTGTGGAGACTCGTGAGCACGTGGAGAAGCAGGAGACTAGAGTCCCAGATGTTCTTGTAGCTCAACTCTGCTCCTCACACACAAAGACAGACACCAAACATCTAGAGGAGGAGGAGGAGGGGTCAAAATGCCCAATTATTATTATGAATGTAGAAGCAGCAGGGGCAGTTTTATCGGGGGAGGAGTCAGAGTACACAGAGGCGGTAGGGTCTGATGAGGTCACACCAGGAGTGGGGTCATGTCTACAGGGAGCGGAGTCAAAGGTCACACAGTCTGAATGTCCAGTTATGGGGTCATGTGAACAAGGGGATGAGTCTGAGCATGTCCGAGAGTTGGAGTCTCTGGGTGTCACTACTGAGCGTGTGCAGGAGTTGGAATCTCTCCATGTCACTACTGAGCATGTGCGGGAGGTGGAGTCTCTCCGTGTCACTACTGAGCATGTGCGGGAGGCAGAGTCTCTCCGTGTCACTACTGAGCATGTGCGGGAGTGCGAGTCTCTCGGTGTCACTACTGAGCATGTGCGGGAGTGCGAGTCTCTCGGTGTCACTACTGAACATTTGCGGGAGTTGGAGTCTCTTGGCGTCACTACTGAGCGTGTGCGGGAATTTGAGTCTCACGGTGTTACTACTGAGCATGTGCAGGAGGTGGTCTCTGACTGCGTCATCACTGAGCATGTGCAAGCGGCTCCACCAGATGTTCCTGTCTGTCCAGAGAGAGACCAATCATCTATGGCCCCTTCTGGTCCTTCGCCTCTACCTGCATTTCCACAAACTCTCTGCCAGGTGAGTGTGCGTGCATGCGTGTGTGTGTGTGTGTGTGTGTGTGTGTGTGTGCATGCTCACCTTCCTCATCTATGTGTGTATATGTGTGTCTCAGAATCTGTTCCCTCTCGCACACACATGGTCTGTATACATCTGTGTGTGTTTATGTGCCTTATCATCAAAGTCTCCTCTCATTCTCTTGTGTGTGTGTGTGTGTTCAACATTTCTCTCTCTTTCTCTCTCTCTCTGTTGTGTGTATGTGTGTGTGTGTGTGTATGCTTGCCTCTCTCACAGAAAGTCTCTCTCTGTCTCTTCTGTGTGTGTGTGTGTGTGTGTGTGTGTTTGTATGCGTGATTGCTCCTCACAACGGGTATAGCCTGTCCAGACCCTGCCATCAGTTGTGTGTTTGTGTGTCTTATTCAAAGAGCATGTGATAACTGAGTGCAATCATTCGTTTTAGAGTCGCTGTTGATTTGTTTCCACAGGAGCGGCCAACACTTCGGTCTTTCCTGAAAGCTTTGAATCTGACAAGGAGTCCAGGATTGGTCAGAAATCCAGCGGCTTCTGGTAAGAATGTTCAGCCAGAAATGACAGCCCAGTCACCTGTGGTTCTCCTGTTACTGACTCCAAAGTCTCAATCAAGCCTGTTTGTTTAGCTTCACAGGGTGCAGGTGCAGCTGGACACGAAACTGACACCATCAACAGCTACTGCTGCCCTCTAGAGGTGAATACCTGCTAATGCGAATTGCTAGTGTTGGTAAGCGAGTATTATTTTCTCACTAGTGAGCAGCAAGTCTCACCATGCTATTGCCTTGGTCTCCACAGGAGGAAGACTTTGATGAAGAGGATGATCGTATTGATGTAGAAATGCAGGATGAAGGTATTGTAATAATTAATTCAATAATTTGTTTGTTTTCACTCACTGGCCGACTCAGAAGCAGCTTTTTTTTTTTTTTTCAGAAGCAACTCTGACGTGGTTGCTGTTTGTGTGGTTTGCTGTTTGCCTGAAACTAGTGCATGTATCCTTTTAGGCAAGTCCCTCCACTCGGCGGCCATATTGTAACGCTTTATGGGCACTTACCAGGCATCTATTTCGGCTGAAATGCACAACACCAACCTTGCTCCAGTGGCGAGATCACACCACATGATTGGCACGATGTACTCACATGTCGACTTCTTGCTGCGGAAGGGACAGGATATTTGTAGACAACTGCCATATTGACGTTACAAACTAACACTGTGCATTTCTATGGAGGCATTTTTGAGTGTTGTGTCTCCTCATTAGAAAGTCTCTGCTTGTATCAGCTTGAAGTGACTGCAGTAATCACATTAACTTTAGATCAAGCAACAGCATAGACGTGACACTAGGTGTCGCTCTCAAAGCATTATTGCTTCTTTTTTTTTTGCTGATGTCTTCCCTAACTCTGTGCCTGTTATGACACCAAATGAGTTCAGAGAGAAAACCTAAATTTGCTGTTTGGACTGAGAAGAATTGAATTTTGGTTGTGTGTGACAGTGATTTTCACATTATTGTAAGCTTGATGTGATCTCAATCTCTCTCTGCTTCTCTCAGAAATCTACCATCTCTTACCAAAGAAGTGAGTATTAAAGCAAAGTTAAAGTTCTGTCTATTATTTGTAGTTTGATAGCTTTGATAGCTTATAGCTTAAGTCACACGTAAGACACCCATTTTTATGCTTTTCCTTAGGCATTGGCTACCTCAGGTGTCAGTCTACCACATGCCCCTCCCCTCCATCTCTATTGGTCAGCCCCTACCTCGGTTTCGCCTCCTCCAGGGGGAAGGTTCCATGGAGTTTCTGATCCAGGAGATACCTGAGGATAACAAGGTAACGTCTGTGGTGTCTAGCAACAGCTGGTCAGGAAAAATAACAACAACAACAACAGCATTATTACTTCCGAATAAAAATATTACTTCTAAACAAATACAAACATGTATACATACATACCGTCATACACACAAAAACACACACACACACAATATGGACAGAGCTAGTTGGACACCTGTCATTACACCCTCAGGAACTTCACTTGAATACCTATGTATATTGAGAAAGAAAGGCAGCTTTGGGTCCTTTTTGTGGGTGAACTTCAAAGGTCTATTGGTGCTGTAGGAACTTTGACCTCTGTGTTTGACCTCTGGCTGTAGTCTGCAGAGTGCAAGACCCATGCTGTCCAGCAGAGGCGCTGTGTGGTGTGTCACATGGAGGGCATGCTGTACCACTGTGCCACCTGTAACCGTGGATACCACAAAGGATGCCACATACCGCCCTTAATCACCAAAATCAGGTCAGAAACACATACATACACACACACACACACACACACACACACACACACACACACACACACACCCCATCTTCCACATACATAATGCACATGGGGGTTGGTGTTTGTGTGTCACCCTTTGCAGGGTACCTGCGGGGTCTTAAAAGTATTGAAAAAGTCTTATATTTAATATTGTCAAATTAAGGCCTTAAAAGTATTGAATTTCATTTACAAAGTCTTGAATTTCATTTACAAGGTCTTATTTTTTCCTTTGATAGAATTGATAGAATACCGTAACGTCAATTAATTTCCGTAGAGACCATGATATTGTAGATCCCAAGTGGAAATACGTCTCTTCAGAAAATAAACTGTCGCTTTTATTTTGAAACTTGTGTTCACAGTTCTCATTCCTCAGTCATTCACGGGATAGTTGAAACTTTGAGAATTAGTGTCTATCTCAAAGTGTCTGTCTCAAGCAAGTTTATTTGTTATCTGATTTGTTCCAACAAATATGCATATCTCATCATGCATACGCTAGTAGACTATGCTAAAAAGTGTCCATAAGACCTATGACATCTTCAAAAATGCCTGATAATTCAGGCTCAGAAATTGTCTTTGTTTTAAGGCCTGAACCATGTCCAAATAAAAACAAACTCATGTAGATAGATTGCACACTCCCAAATTATATTTTATGTGAAGAGTAGCATTTATATGTAATTTGTATGATATTGCGTACTCCTTAAGTGTGTGGGTGTGTGTGTGTGTGGGTGTTTTTTGAGAGAGTGGGTGTGTGATGTGTACTAGGATCTGCCAGAGGTATGAGTTAAGTAATCAGTGTGTTTATGAGTGTATGAATGAAGGGCTGTGTGTAAAATCTGTGTATGTGCATGTGAGTGTGTCTGTGTGTGTGAGTGTGAAAGGAAGGATGTGGTAATTAATGAATCTGTGTGTGTGTGCACCCACATGAGTGAGTGTGTGTGTGTGCCATGTAGGATCTAAGGTGTGAGTTAAATATCTTTGCCTGTGTGTGCACCCACATGAGTGAGTGTGTGTGTGAGAGTGTGTGTGTGCCATGTAGGATCTAAGGTGTGAGTTAAATATCTTTGCCTGTGTGTGTGTGTGTGTGCCATGTAGGATCTAAGGTGCGAGTTAAATATCTTTGCCTGTGTGTGTGTGTGTGTAGCGAAGGCTGGGTGTGTGGCCTGTGTCTGGATGTGTCGGCGGAGGTGAGACTGCAGGGCGGCTTTGAGGGAGGATCCTGCATGAACGCTCAGGACCAGAAGGTAGGGGCCTGCTCGTCGGGCCACACTGGATGCGCAACTGAAGGGTTCCGTTCACAGAGTGTAAATATTTCTTTAGATGACGGGTCTCTTATTTATTCTTTTTTTAAGTACATTTTTTGAGGCTTTTTTTGCCTCTATGGGAAGCGAGCAGGAGAGAGATGGGGTGGGATTCCAACGCGGGTCCCCTTGGGCACCTGGGCCTTACCATGGTTTGGGTGCTGCAACACACACAGCTCATTTGTTGTTAATGTGCACGCCACTATCACGTCTGGTTCAAGTTCAAGTAGTTCAAGTAGGAGCGTCTCCGTGGCACACATATAAAAGGCAGCGCTGTGCTATATAGCACTTTAAGAATTGCATCGCCGGTTCGAATCCGGCCTGATGTTACGGCCGTTTCCGCGGTCTCACGTTGTTTCTTGAATTTCCCCTGGGGATCAATAAAGTATCTATTTATCTATCTATCTATCTATCTATCTAGTTTATTGTCATGCACTCATAAATGGAATTATAAGTAATGAAATTATTTTGCTCAAGAGCCAGCTCAACTTTAAAGAATAAATTGAAAGTAGTAATTAAAAAGGTATAATTGTGTGTGTGTGTATGGGGGGATATGGTGTGTGTGTGTGGGGGGGGGGGGGTGGTAATGGTGTGTGTGGGAGGGGGATGATGAATGGGGGGGTGATGAAATGGCGTGTGTGTGGGGGGGGGGGGGGTAATGGGGTGTGTGGGTGTGGTGTAGCCAGTTCCATTGAGTACAGTGGAAGCTAATGGTTGGTAGCCCGTGAATGGAACGCTTCAGTTAAACGTGCCCGGTGTAACCTGCTTCTAATACTCCTCAGCTACACACTGAGTTTATTCTGTGGGTTTATTTAAAGGTGCTATGTGATGTTTTTTGTTTTTTTTTATTAAACACAATGCAAAGAAACAACCTTAGCATTACGTCATCATGTGAGCCCATGTGTGGCGTTAAATACAGTGCTAAATACAGTCTTAAATACAGTGCAAGTCAGTGAAAGAATGCTGTGTTGCTATGTTTCTATGCTGTGACTGGAAGCCCATAGCTTTGTCTGTGTTTAGTTGACAGAAACATGAGTACATACTATTTTCTGTGTGTCAATTTAACATAGATATACTCGGCTGAGGTACTTACTGCTTTTAATGTGTGTGTGTGTGTGTCTGTGTGTCTCTGTGTTTGACAGATTTGTGAGTACTTGCTGCTCTCACTGTGGTGCAGCAAATACAGGCCTGTACTTTTCATGCAAAATCAGGTGAGTTTGATCAGCACGCACACACAGGCACACATGCACGCACGCACACGTACAGTACTATGCCTGTGACTATTAAGAGTACTCTTACACTATTACCAACATGAAACTTTACTTCGTAGATTGTGAAGATGATGGGGGGGGTGGGGGGGGGGGGGGGTTTAGCTTCTACAAGAGTAATTAACAGGCTAAGAACAACTTTATTCTGTGCACTTACATAATGTGTTGTAGAAGAGTTTGAATGATGAATGTGTGTCAAGGAGAATATTAAGACCAAATATTCAGTCTGGTGGAGTGCCACTCATAATCAGTCATGTGGAGAAACCAGGCAGATTCGGTGATTTGACTTATTAGCCCACACACACATGACAATATCCTGGGGATCAATAAAGTATCTATCTATCTATCTATCTATCTATCTATCTATCTATCTTGATACACACACACACGATTGACTAATTAGCCTAAATTGAGTTTATGCAAAGGATTTTTTTTTTTTCAGTGCCTAAATGGTTGTGTAAAAGTAGACTTAGTGTGATTGAGTGTTCATGTAATGCAACTGATTGAGCAGCACTATACTAACTAAAACTAGGTCAGGGTTTTCTCTATATTATGCAATCTCAGGTCAACATAACAGATGCAAACCTTCATATATTCTATATTCATTGCACATAAAGTGAAATCTTTAACAACGTTTTTGTTTTAATCTTGATTGTAGTTTACAGCTCATGGAATTTCAAAATATTAGAATAAAAAATGTACAGTACAGAAATGTCAAACTGAGAAGAGCTCTAATCATCAATCAAAGATTTCCTGAGCCTTTAATTTCTCAGTCTGGGCAGGGCTATGGATCTTTACACGATGTGCTAATTTTCTGAAATTTTTGAGCACCTGTGATCTAATGTTAAAAGGTGTTTAGGTAATATATCAGAATGAATGTAGCCTTCTTTAAGCGGATAAAAGAACAAACCAGGAAGTGGTTTGCTATCAAATGAAAAGCTAAGCTGGCAACAGGACTGACCTGGCTCGCCAACACACTGAGGTTTTGGCTCTGTGTGTGTGTCTCCAGGAGCCAGCCTCTTGCTCCTCTGGCGCCGTGAGCATCATGCTCATCCGTGGCCGGTTGCTACAGAAACTAGCGCCTCCGTACCGCACCCCTTCGGAGTTTGTGTCTGACATCTGGCTCCTGCTGGACTTGCTGCTCAAGAGGGCAAAGGTTAGCATCATTACACACACACACACACACACACACAGGTGTTCATTACATACACACACACATACAGACACTCAAACAGGTGTTCAAGAACTCTGATCAGTACCCCATGGTATTAATCCATTTAACAGTTATTCACATACTTTGTCATTTTGTTTTCCTCTATATATCTTCCTCTCATCTCATCTGTATATCTTTGTCTCTCTCCTTTCTCTTCCTACATCCTCTCTTTTCTATCTGTCTGTCTGTCTGTCTCTCTATCTCCCTCTCTCTCTCTCTCTTTCTCTTCCTACATCCTCTCTCTGTCTGTCTCTCTGTCTCTGTCTCTCTCTGCTGTCTCTCTGTCTGTCTGTCTCAACCCCTCTCAGTGGAAGGCCGAGTGTGAGAAGCAGGTGAAGTCTCTGCAGATGATCTTCTCCAGGCGGCTGCAGCGAGTGATCGGCCACAGCCTCCACCAGTCTCTCCTGCGCAACCCCCACCGCCAGCGGCAGAGGGGCCGGCCTCGGAAACAGCACAAGGGGCTGCCGGAACAAGGGAAGGAGAGGCTGCCCGACCGAGGGAAGGAGAGGAAGGCACAGCGAGACGAAGGGAGGGAGAGGAAGGAGAAGAAAGTGGAACGAGACGACCGAGTGAAAGTGGGAAGATCGGGAAACACAGGGAAGCGGAAAGCTGGGAGGAAGGAGAAAAAACGATCGCAAATGCAGTCGCAGTTGCGGAGGCAGTCGCAGGCACAGGTGCAGACGCAGTTGCAGGTGCAGGTGCGGACTCAGTCACTGATGCGGTCGCAAACGCAGGCGCTGACGCAGTCACAGACGCAGATGCAGATGAAGTCACAGTCACAATTACAGGTGCAAATACAGACAAAGTTACAGTCGCAGATGCAGACGCAGTTGCAAATACAGACGCAGTCTGATGCACCCAGGACTAGTGAGGTGCCATCATCAGGCGTGCTGCGGTTCCTTCTCCTGGAGAAGGACAACGGTCGGACCCAGACAGGGACTGAGGTGATGAGACTTCAGCCACACACGTAAGCATCTTCCACGCACACAACACACACACACGTTTACTACTGACATAAGGTGCCAAACACACACACACACACACACACAGTTAATGGTCTCCAACAACCATACACACTACTGAGCTAAAGTGCCAAACACCCCCACCCTCATGCCCCCACCCTCATGCATACACACACACACACACACACACACACACACACACACACACACACACACACACACAGACTACAGACTGCTGCTCAACAGATGTGTGATGTGTGCAGTGATTTGAAGTGCCAAGAGTTTGTGTTTGTGATGGCCAGTGTTCCAGTGTGCATTTTACTTAAAGGTTTAAATACAGGTCTATTCCTGTATTTTATGTATATAGTTCAACTTTTTTATACTGTGTGTTTGTCTATACTGAGGATGAATAAAAAAAGATTTGTTTTTTGCCAAAAGCCTTCTGTTCGCTCATTTCTGAGTGGTTTGACGAGTTCCTCTGTTAGACACACATCATTTACATTGACCAGTCATTGACTCTTGGAGATTGACACTTTGGATTAACTAAAGATAACAACAGCTGTAAGTGATGTTATCTCTCTCTCTGTCTCAAATTCAAAGTTGCTTTATTAGCATGACCATTAGGTTACAGTGTTTCCAAAACTAAACACCATTTCAAGACAATCAAAGAGGGAAAAAGAAATGTGGAAAATAATGGGAACATTCCTTTTAAGAGTAAAGGGAACATAAGCAGTTAACATTATTTATGTTATCTAAAGCCCAACTGGCTTCAAGGTGGCCATCAACTACCAGCCCCCGACTATGGTGCTTGGTGGAGACCTTGCCAAGGGCCATGTGTGTGAATAGAATAGAATTGACTTTAATTCTCATTGTGCAGTAGTACCATACAATGAAATTTGCTTGTGCAGCCTCTAAAACAATGCTTACATTCATATACACACATAATAACTTACAATAACTTCTAAAAGTATCCAATGTGCAGCGTGCTAGGCAACAACACCACCAGCACCCTACCTGGGCCCTGTCTGGGGCTCAAGTTGGACCTGACGTATGCCAGGCGTGCCTTCATGTGCTGGTATGAGAGCGATGGCAAGTTCTCTGAAACCCACGACCATCTGGCTGCCATCTCTGAACATTTTGGTTGGCTGGACATTGGGCCACTCTCACCCCATCGAGTTTGGTGTGTTTGGCTGTGCGGACACACACACATTGACACTTTGATTTATATAAGTATAAGTAAGTATATAGACCCTTTCAAGAGAGTTCCATTATCAGCATCATAGTTGGCCCCACAAGGCTTCCGTTTTAACATTCCATATGTTATCTTAATGCAGAGGAAGTAGATTGGGAACCAAATAGAATGTTCAAGCATTGTTTTTGTTTTTTATTGTTGAAAGGGTCCATACTTTTTTGATCCCGTGTGGGAAATTTGGTCTCTGCATTTATCCCAATCCGTGAATTAGTGAAACACACTCGGCATACAGTGAGGTGAAGCACACACTAATCCCGGCGCAGTGAGCTGCCTGCAACAACAGCGGCGCTCGGGGAGCAGTGAGGGGTTAGGTGACTTAGTCAAGGGCACTTCAGCCGTTCCAACTGGTCGGGGTTCGAATCGGCAACCCTCTGGTCAAAAGTCCTATGTGCTAACCAGTAGGCCACAGCTGCCCATTTCATCCTGTTCAGACTGGGTCAGCTGCACTATCACTAATTATTTTGAATTTGACTTTCTGACCATATCACCATAAGGAAGAGAAAATGGAGGGACAATCTCTAAGAGCTTGGAAGTGTTTTACAATGGTTTCCTAGATCAGCCAGTATGGTTGCATTGAATCAGCATTTAATTAGATTTCCTCACAGTTCAAAAGCTGGGGTTCTGTCTTGAATGCTATGTAGGACATGCAGATGCTATCAACAAGGAACATTGACATGCAGATGTTGTCAACAAAGAACATTTCTAACCCAGCTGAGTTGAATGCCCCCCAGCAAAAAATGGTGTGCATGTAAACAAACATAGGCCTACGTGCGATCTATTCCTCATCATACGTGTATACATGCGTGTTTCCTCATATCAGTGTCTTCATGATACCTGAAAAAAATGTAACCAATCAGAAGCACTGCCTCTACATTTGAGACTTGTGAGGTTTAAAAGAGGCATTCTTAGTTCTCACTTTATATGGACTTCCTCCATCGATTTCAATACAATTATGAAAGGATGACAATCCAACTCCGAGCGAAATGTAAATCTTGTAAAATACGTTAATTCGAATATATGTAGCCTACTACAGCGTTGCATGGCTCTCGTGAGAAAATAACGTGTATATTGGACTCTAAATCTTAAAACAAATGAATTAGGATACGTTTAATCAGGCTAAGAATTAACTTAGATATGGGAAGGTTGCTAGTCTCAAAATATATCTGCTTGATGCCAATGCGTAAACAACGTTTCAGACCTCCAGAGGGCGCTAGTAATAAAGCTTATTTTTCTGTCGACGTTTGGCGCATGGGGATGTTTGGGCATGTTGGACTTCGGCTATGGGCCAGCGATGAGCCCCTGTGTTAATGAGGTGTAAAGGTAATTAAATGATAATAGCACCCCATTGCTTGACATTAACAACTCTTTTGTGCGGCCTGACGATTGCTAGGGATTATCTGAGTCGGCTTAAAATAATTATGCGCTCCTGGACCTGGTAGAACTGGAATTACTTTTTTGTCTCTGGTTGTTCTGTGTGTATGCAACAACTGTTTAGCAAGAATAAACTTGAGCTTTTGGCAGCGAGGCATAACAATATATAATTTAGAAATATGACTGTGAACAGAGATTTCTTGGACAGCCTAGAGTCTTAATGGACTTTTGTCTGGAGTAGCAATTGTGTTTGAGAAAAGCTTTTTTTTTAAGAGACACGTTTGCCCCATTCGTTGTAGCTGATAAGCTAGGCTACTGTGTAGCTGTTTGCATAATTCATGATGAAGGTAAAAATACCCCCTTGTCAAAATAAAACACAATCAAGTTACTCATCTAGTCGCCTATGCCCAGAAATATGTGAGGCATGTCGGTCCCCTAGCAGTCTCCGGATTCCATTTAACAGTGTTTGTGAGGCGCTCGGCACTTTCATTGGCTCCTGTGACTGTCCATCGACGCTGGGACCCTCCCACTCCAATATATATCTGCGGCGCCTCGTTCATCCTGACTATACCGTCTGATTGTTGAGGGAAAAAGCACTGTCCAGTTTTTCAATGGTTGTTCAGGTGAATCAGCGAACGCCCAACAGCAGAAAGACAATGGATGGAAGTCAGCAAAGGGTCGAAGCAAACATTTTGTTATTGGGAGCAGACAATGTTGGGAAGTCTGGTAAGCATTTCCATTCTTATTGTCATCTCGTTACAAGTTTCATTTGTCTATGAAAAAACACGGCTATATGACAACTGTTTGCATAGTCTACATAAACAAACCCATGATCAAATCCAATTAAATTATTTGTGTTTTCTCCCCTCAGCACTTACAGTGAGATTCCTCACGCGGAGGTTCATCGGAGAATACGGTGACATAGGTGAGTTATTATTTTGTACAGGCTGCACTTGTTGACTACTCTGCACACCACTATGCTCTGTTTTTATTGTTTAGCTCTGAAAAAGTGAACTGACCCGTGCTTTCACTTGCACAGATTCCATATACAGCCGCAGCGATAAAATTGATGGACGGGATATCTGTTTCAACATCTGGGACTCTTCACACTCTCAGGTAGCCTAAGCACGCATCGTCTTTCCCTAGATTGCTTTAATACTTAAACAAAAAGCGTACTAATATATTTAACATTGGGCAGTCAAACCAAAAGCAAACAAGTCCATTTTGACTGACAATGCCACGTCTTTTTCAGAATGGTGATGAGGCCGGACACATAAGTGAAAGACAGCTCCAATGGGCAGACGGCTTCATCCTGGTGTACAGCATCTGCGACCGGGCGAGCTTCAACGTGGTGCGACAACAGGTGCAGCGTATCCGGCAGGCCAAGAATAAACTGCCCGCCGCCGTACCCATCATTATCGTGGGCAACAAGCGGGACCTCCAACACCGCCGAACGGTTTCCAGCGAGGAAGGGCGCCTACTCGCGCTCTCTGCAGACTGCGGATTCTTCGAGATCTCCGCCGCGGAAACCTATCACGGCGTGCTGTTGGTGTTTCACGAACTGATTGAACTAATCCGTGAGGCGCGAGCCTTGAAGAAAGGCGCTGCTGGCTTCAGAGGCATAGTGCGAAGTATGTCGGCGGTGTTTGGGCGCAAGAGAACGGAGTAAAACTTTCTGTTGGCGCTGTCGTTTGTTGGAAGTTCATCAATCTTTGGACAACTGCTGTAAGGACAACTGCTGTACGAGCAGCGTATGACGAGGGCACTAACCCAGGGTCAACGTCTAAAGCGGTAGCTTATCAAGGACACTGGGATACAGACATCCCAAGTCTCCCGGAAGTTCCGGGAGTCTCCTGCATATTGATAGCGGCTCCCTGACGCCCGCAAATTAGGTAAAATCTCCCGGATCTATAGTGAGCGATCAAGAGCGCGCATGCTAGACCGTAGCGCGAGTAGCGCGCACACGACGGTAGAGAGAGGGGGGTGGCTGGTGCGTGTGTGCCTGAGCGCATCCAAGGCAGAGAGCATCCTGATTGGCCTGTTTCGCTAAATTAACCAATCAGTTCAGTGGCGGGCTTTTATCTCTTTTCTCCCGAATTTAATTAATCAGTTCAGTGTAGGAACAGGAGCGTCATGGCAGAGTCAGTGCCTCAAAAAAGACTAATTTCAACCTACCCTTGTCTCATAAGAGTAAAAAATAATGATAGGCCGAGTCTTGCACGCTGCACTATTTGTAACAGTGACTTTAGCATTGCCCATGGCGGGTTAAATGATTGCAAAAGACATGTTGAGGTGAGTTTAACAAGTCAATTAATGTGCATATTATTCAGGACAGCCTCACTAGACGTCTAGTTGGCAAGGCTACATGAAAAGACCCAAATACCAAAATCTACATATTTTTTTTTTCACAATTTCTATTTAGGCCTTCCTTATTTGGTGTACTGACTAGACATTATTGAACATATTAATCTGTATTTAAGTAGGCTAAAGTTGTTTTTTTTTTTTTTTGGGGGGGGGGGGGCGGGCTTCGTGATGCCTCCCTGAAATGACTTTTTGCAGGTTGGGATGTCTAGGGATATGAAGTAGCAGCATGGACTTGGATCCTAATTACAAACAGACTATCCAAATGTTTTAAAATCAGGAGCAAGTTATCTAGTGTTATTATACAAGTCACCCTGACTTGAGTAGCCTGTAGTAAGATCACTGGTACAGTAGCCTTGAATGTAAAGGGGGGGGGCTAACAACCTTACCAGTGAGATCAACTTATGAAGTTATCCATAGGCAGCTGTGTAGGGATGCAATGCTGTCTGAAGGGTGAGTGCTGTGCTCTTCATCACATAACCACAGCCAATGAAGGTGCTTCTAAACCTGCTACCTATGCAAATAGAAATGACCGCTTTCTCATGGAGACTCACCTCAAGGATCCGAGCTCTGTTCTCCCTCACGGTCTGTTTTGGGTACTAGCGCTCAAATGAGTCTTTCTTATATGGATGCAGAGCTTCAGTTAGCCTAAGTTTATGTTTATTTAAGTGGTGATGTAAGCCATTTTTAGGGGTTTACATTCCAGACATTTTCAGTGTAGGCCTGTTGTAATGCATCTTGAAACAGATCACCTAATTTGTGACACATCTACGCTCTATGACTATAAGCATGTGGATGGACTCTGTGACCTAGCATCTGTGAGATGTGATGTCATTCCACAGGAATGGAGAGTGAGTGGCCAAGCCATCCAGTGTGCTGGCCTCCTAGAGCCTGCTGTAGGCTTCCTGCTGTAGCTGAAACAACTCCGGCTCAGATCTGGGGAGGATATGGCCCAGCTCTGCTCAAAGGTTTATCTGTTATCTGGGTGGAATGTTTTACCTGCTGGCAATATTTTACCTGAACTGATCTGATATGATTTGGATCTCTGTAAAATCTGTTGTTTATTTAAAGCTACAATATGGTCTCTGTGATTTTTGTAAACACGAAAGCTGTACTATTTTGACTATTTCTCCTTTCAAGGTGAAGACTATGTTTATTCTACTGTTTATATTGCCAAAGAGATTATTTCTGTACATAGTATTTATAATGTTGAGGTCTTTATGTAAATATGACAGTTTTGTAATAAAACAGCAAAAAAAAAAAACTTCAGTCTGTCTGTTCTTCCAAAAAGCATCCACAACAAACAGGACTCCGTTTCAGCTATTGAGAGTATAACAACAACTGGAATTGATACAGGCCAGAATCAGAACAGATTGGGTCCATACCTAGGCCAGATCTGACCCAAAGCTACTCCAGTAGGCTACCTGGGAGCTAGGTTACCCAAACTGGCACCTGGGGTTTGTCCAAATCCGAGAACTCAAAAGTGACCCAGAAGAACGCTGACACCTCCATTGTTCCATTTTAATTAAAGTTAATCCGATTTCTGCAGAGCCAGCCAGCCAGCACAGGTTTTACATTTACATTTGTTATTGTTATTTCATTTAGCTGATGCTTTTGTCCAAAACGACTAACAAAAATAAAGAACAATCAAGGTACAGTGTGAATAGAAGAGAACAGTGTAATAACCCTTAAAGGTGTAGATTTTTGAACATTCTAAGTTCCGCAACAATTGAAGGTTCTAAAATTCTATGTTGAATTCAGTGAACCCAGATATTCTTTAGAACGTTCATTTCTCAACATTCCCGTCACACCGGTGTGACGGTACTCCTTTAAGGGATAATCAGAAATAGAAAGACCTTTCGGTCAAGGATGTAGATAAGAGGGATGGGGGGGAGAACCGGCACAATTGTAACACAATTTTCTCAATTCAAACTCGATTTACACAAAGACGATAGACTTGAAAGCTGTGAAATTTGACCAAAACAGAGTGATACTGTACATGTCTACTCCATGAAAGTTATGAAAAATCGCGATGCTTGAATTCTGCACCTTTTTTTTTTTGCTTAATAGGTCTGGTCATATTTATAGTATACCATTCATATTTGGATAGCTGTAGATAATTGCATGATAGGCTACGTGTCTATTTACGTTTCCGTTGCTACACCATATCCTCCTGAGAACCAATCCATAGACCTATGTCCTCTGTAGTGGACATAAGTTCTAGAAGCATACCCCTTTACCCCTTTGAGCTATTCTATCAATTCCTGTGGTCTTTTAAAGAGGACATCCTGGGCTTTCTAATGATATATCATGTGATTGGCTGGGTTGCTGGGAACCTCCTCTTCCTGGTTCTCAAAAATGGTTGACATCAAAACAAGCACATTTTATGGAAGGAGGAGAGATAAGTCAAATAGTGTCTTCTTATTAAGCATTCATTATGATGCCAATATATGGTCTTGTTAATGAAAATGTCAGGAATCATATGATTCATTTTGAAAGAAGTTAAGTTATTTACATTTTGAAATAATAGTGACTTTATGAATGTCCATTATAATGGACACCAGGACCAAAATATTTAGATTTTTTGGGAAATTTAGGAGATCATTTGTATAGGATGAATGAGGGGGGGTCAGATTTGGAGCTCTCAGGTGATGAGTCAGTGAAACAGAGATGAGGACTATGAACCTGTGCCTCAAGAAGATAGCGAGGATGAGTAAGACTAAAAAATGAATTATCACAGATGAAAGAAAAACATGAAAATGAAATGAACAATCCAGAAAAAAGAAATACAACTGTCCAAAAAGGCAAATAAAGTAGTCTAGAAGGATAAATAACATTTTCCCTTATATTTGGTTAAGTTTACCCTTAATTTAATACCACTAAAAGCATAACTTGTCCATTTTTGTCTATTTTCATGGCTACCTTTTCATAGTAAAACGGTCCTTTTGTCCACCACAGGGGACATGCTATAAAATGTAAAAAAAATGGAGATGGACATCTCTGCTCAGGTCTTAAAAACCAGTGTGAACCAATACTCATTGCTGTGAGAAGTGTAAACTGAAAAGCTACAAAGCTACAATTTGTGTGTGGGGACAGGACAAAAGATTGGCCAACAAACACAGCTAACAATGACAAAATAAACACTGCATAGTGATGGGAAGTTAACGAGAGCGATGAAGTCTGTGGCCTTTCAGTAGCCCCCTTGCTCAGGGACCAGCAGTCTGCTGCTGCTGCTACAAAATTGTTTTGTTTCCATTTGTCTTCTGTCACACCACTTGCCTTCCTCTCTTAAGGAGTTCACGGAGAAAGGGGTGAGCTTTGAGATGAAAGGAAAATGAAAGAAAGACAAGTGTGTTAAAGCAGTGAAAGCTAGTTCAGCCAAGCAGGGCTGCCACAGCGCTACGGAGTGAGTTGACAGTTCCTGACACACACACACACACACACACACACACACACACAGAGCATCTGACCTGTATTTCCACTGTGTGGGAGTACAAGATAAATCCCACATTGGATGTGACTTCAAGACTTGCAATGATATTTACCATAGAGACATTTGCACAGAGTCAAAAACTCATAACTAAAATAATGCTAGAATTTTCATAATACCTACAAATGTCACCATAACAAATATAAGGATGAAATGTAATAAAATAAAAAAAAAAATAAGTTGAAGCAGAAGAAGCAGAAGCAGAAGAAAGTTACATAATTGCAAGAAAAAAAATACCATGCAGCTTATACTCCCACATCTGACTATCTTATTGAGTGTGAGGATCAAAACGTACTGAGAGGATCCTTATATTACACACCAATCAAGGCCACACAGATGGCACTATAAATGTTAGTGGGATGTCATGTTTTTGAATGTCAGCAATAATCCATTTTAAAAGAAAGAAATCTATGGCATGTTCTTGCACAACACGGCACTACATACAGTATAACTCCACGTGATTACATAGGGTCAGATAAGAGAAGCGTGACTCAAGGTACTATGACTAAGACTATGACTTTTGAATTGCTTTCTGAAAGGATTTTTAAAACATCTCCATCTTCTAACCCCTTTTTGAGCCTCCGTCGTCAAACATGGAGTTTCCTGAACTAGTCTTTAAGCAACCCCCTGTCTATAACTATGAAATGTTGAGAGGCCAAGGCTCCTGATAGTCTTTAAGAGTGTACAGTGAGCATTTAACCAGTGACCTGAGAGGTCTGGGAATCCCTTTAAAAGGGGGCTCCACGTCCGGCTCTGTTCGAAGGGGTAATGTGAGTGTGTGGAGTGGGATGGGGGTTAATGTTAAATGTCTTACAGCTCTAGGTCACATGTTTGGTGAGGCATTAACAGATCTCTATAATAGTCTCACGTGAGGGAAAGTCTGGGTGAGGTGTGGGGGGGGGGGGGGGGGGGCAATTTATGGTGGGAAGGGGCTATATATGAGGTTCTGTTTGCCCCCCAATGTTAAGTAAAACAGTGGATTATGCTTGTGTTCACTGTGTTCATGATAGGAGGCTTCTGTTAAAGTCTGGGCATCATCACAGGGAATGCTGCAGAGCTGGACAGAGCTGCAGTGGAACATGCCTGTCTGGCCCTATTAGATCTTTACATTTAGAATCTAGCGGTTTGTCCATCATAGTCTGGCTCTCCACTCCACTCTGCTCTCAACTCAGTGTTGATTCAGTGTAATTACAGTCTGGAAACCCTCTTGGCATTAAGGTTCGCACAAACACGCAGCAATTTTAGGTTGAGCTGAGCATCAGATGAGATTTTGGTGAGCTAAGCCAAAGCGAAAATATCATGTATCACGAGTCAGTCGTAAATGTCAGTCGTAAATGTGACCATGTTAAGGATCAATCTTAAGGAACAATGCTAGCAGCAAAAATATTGCCAAATAGTTGAACTTTATGCTGTGCTTATTGTTATTGTGTATTTGTCCTTTGTGTGCTGTGCTATTTGTTATTGACTGTCATCACAACACTAGGTGACGATCTCACTTTACGATCTCACTTTATGCTATCATGAAATTGCTGCTCTCTAATACAATTTGCGAAGTGATTACTAAAAGCATAATCATCATCATCATCATCATCATCATCATCACCATCATCATCATCATTATCATCAGCAGCAGCAGCAGCAACCTGTCACACAAGCGTGCTCCCTCCCTCTGCATCCGTCATGTACAAGAGTGTGTGCGAGACAAAGTGTGAGGTGAGATGTCAGATGAAGTACAGAGCTCTGGGTGACCTGTACTGTGCACAGAACAGAGGAACAAAGTCTCTATGTCAGTTAGTCACTGTTGTGCGTCAGAGTGTGAGCTGACACAACAGATGGAGTGTAGGGCCTGAGGACTGATCATGACTGTTTTCTCTCACTCACATACTAATACTACCACATACTAATACTACCACTACTACTTCTACTATTACTACAACAACTACTACTACAACAACTACTACTACTACTATAACAACTACTACTACTACTACCACTACTACTACTACAACATCAATTACTGCTGTTACCACTACTACTACAACTACTACTACCACTACTACAACCACTACTACCATTACTACAACAATAACTACTACTACTACCACTACTAGGCTACTACTGCTACCAGTACAACTACTGCTACTACAACAACAACTAGTATTATTACTTCCACTACTACTACTGCTACTAGTAGTAGTAGTACCAGTACTACCCTTATTAGTACTTCTACTGCTACTACTACTACTGCTACTCCTATGAATGTATATGGGAACTGAATGGGATGAAGCTGTTGTGGCCACACAATCGTGTGTGTGTGTGTTTGCACTGTAGGGGTGTGTGTGAGTGTAGGTGTGTGTGTGTAGGCTGAGGTGTAATGTGTTGATGAGTCTCTGTCTGTCTGTTGGGTGATTCTGGTTGAGTTCAACCCCCTCAGTGCATCATCCACACATGCTTACAAAACCACAGCACGTGTGTGTGTGTGTGTGTGTGTGTGTACTGTAGGTGTGTGTGTGTGTGCGTGTGTAGGTGTGTGTGTGTGTGTGTACTGTAGGTGTGTGTGTGTGTGTGTGTAGGTGTGTGTGTGTGTACTGTAGGTGTGTGTGTGAGTGTAGGTGTGTGTGTGTGGGCTGAGGTGCAATATCTTGATGAGTCATCTGTCTGTCTGCTGGGTGATTCTGGTTGAGGTCAACCTCCTCAGTGCATCATCCACACATGCTTACAAAACCACAGCACGTGTGTGTGTGTGTTTGTAGGTGTAGGTGTAGGTGTGTGTGTGAGAGTGTGTGTGTGGTGTGTGTGAGTGTAGGTGTGTGTGTGTGTATGTGTATGTCTGTGTGTGTGTGTGTGTGTGTGTGTGTGTGTGTGTGTGTGTGTGTGTGTGTGTGTGTGTGTGTACGTGCATGTGTGTGGTGTGTGTGTGTGTGTGTGTGTGTGTGTGTGTGTGTGTGTGTGTGTGTGTGTGTGTGTGTGGATGGGTGTGTGTGTGTGTATGTGGGTGTAAAGAGATGGTGTGAGTGTGTTTGTAGAAGTCTGAGTTGGTGTGTGTGTTTGCCACCAGAGATCTGCAATCAAACATATTACATAGAGAATATGAGTATACATGTATACACACACGTCAGTGTATTGGTGCGTGTGTGAGACTTGAGACTTGCCCCTGGTGTGTGTGTGCTAGTGTGTGTGGGTGCGTATGTGTGTGTCTGCGTCAGTGTGTCAGTGTGTCTCCATGGCGTGGGAGCACAGCGATGCGTGGGAGTTGTTCGTTGGCATGTCAACTGGAGTGGAGAGCCGCGTTGCCACGGGAAACACATTCCTCCCCCATTGCGTGGTTACGATGACATAAGGGGTGTCCCCACTCCACACACATCCTCACGTTCCCACTTCCGGAAACCTCCATCCCACGCCTGTCCAGACCGCAGTGCCCAGCGGAGAGGGCGAGTGGAGAGCACCATTGTACTGCTGTTGTGGAGGTGGTGGTGACACAATGACAATGAATGCACACATAAAGACACACACACACACACACACACACACACACAGATAGACACACACACACTCACACACACACACACACACACACACACACACACACACACAAATGTACACACACACATAAACAGAGATCTGCACACACACATAAACAGAGACCTGCACACACACACCAAAATGTACACACACACATAGACAGAGACCTGCACATACACACACACACACACACAAAGACAGTGACATGTACACACACACATACACACAGACATCTATAGCATACACACATTGACACACATCCACAAACACACACACAGACACTATCTTCATGTCCACACAGTTTTAACAGTCCACTATACTGATTACATATTTTACACCAACTGTGAGTCAACTCCATAAAATGTGTCCCTACACTTTAACGAGTCATTCTCCAATCATATACTCATAAAAATGTAGTACAACACAGCACAGCACAGCACAGCACAACACAGCACAGCACAGCACAGCACAGCACAGCACAGCATAGTACAACACAGCACAGCGCAGCACAGCGCAGCGCAACGCAACGCAACGCAACGCAACGCAACGCAACGCAACGCAACGCAACACAACACAACACAACACAACACAACACAACACATGCAACGCAACACAGCACAGCATAGTACAACACAACACAGCACAACACAGCACAACACAACACAGCACAGCACAACACTACACAGCACAGCACAGCGCAGCAAAATACAGCACAACACAACACAGCACAGCGCAACAAAGCAACACAACACAGCGCAACACATTGCAAGCGCCTCATGCTTAATCACCCCTAAGCACACTATGTGGATACTGTTTTAGACTTGATTTAGATTAAGTGTTATTTAGTATCATTTTTATTTTAGTATATTCTTTATCTTCTACTGTCCTTATTGCTTAGTTGTGTTTTTTATATTATATACTTTTATTACTTTTTCTGCTGATAGTGCATGTTGTGTGTGATGTCTGTATGCTACTGAGACCTTGATTTTCTCATTGGGGATCAATAAAGTATCTATCTATCTATCTATCTATCTATCTATCTATCTACATGCAACGCAACACAGCACAGCACAACACAGCATAACACAGCACAGCGCAACACAGCACAGCGCAACACATGCAACACAACACAACACAACACATGCAACACGACACAACACATGCAACACAGCAGTTTCCTAAACCTAACCCTTGCCTAGTGCCTCCCCTCCAGTGCTGCTTG
>NC_055977.1:9375278-9380278 GCF_018492685.1 Alosa sapidissima | reverse complement strand
AATCACTTCTGAATGTTTAATTGTTTCTCTCCTTATTGTAATGCTCTTGCCATTGATTGTTGCATCCTGCTTTCTTTTACATTTTTAAAGGTCAGTTCTTGCAATATTTTTTCAGTCCCCAGGAAAGACGACTTCTCCCACTACACACACACACACACACACACACACACAAGCATACACCAATTTCTCCTGATAATCTTCACACCCTCGCAACCTCTATGCTCCTGACATTTTAAAGGCCAAAGCGCAAATATTTTGAAAAATTACTTTTAAAGTAAATAGTCTAATGTCATCTTTAAGAGGTCGGGAGCGCAGTACATGTCATGCCAAAGGAAATAGCAGCGTGTCAGAGACTGACGTCTTTGGTGTTGGAGCGTGCGTATGCTGCTGACCCACTGAGTCCCAACTCTACAATACACAATATAACACAGCACAGCACAGCACTACACAACTCTAGAATACGCAATATAACACAGCACTACACAGCTCTACAATACGCAATATAACAGCACTACACAACTCTAGAATACGCAATATAACTCAGCACTACACAACATTACAATACACAATATAACTCAGCACTACACAACATGACAATACACAATATAACTCAGCACTACACAACATTACAATACGCAATATAACAGCACTACACAACTCTAGAATACGCAACATAACACAGCACATCACAACTCTACAATACGCGATATAACTCAGCACTACACAACTCTACAATACTCAATATAACACAGCGCATCACAACTCTACAATACGCAATATAACTCAGAACTACACAACTCTACAATACGCAATATAACACAGCACAGCACTACACAATTCTACAATACGCAATATAACACAGCACTACACAACTCTATAATACGCAATATAACACAGCACTACACAACTCTACAATACGCAATATAACTCAGAACTACACAACTCTGGAATACGCAATATAACTCAGCACTACACAACATTACAATACGCAATATAACTCAGCACTACACAACATTACAATACGCAATATAACAGCACTACACAACTCTACAATACGCAATATAACACAGCACAGCACTACACAACTCTACAATACGCAAACACAGCACAGCACTACCCAACTCTGCAATATGTAATGTAAGTACATTTTGTCCTTAGTGTATTATGTTCTTTATATTCTTCATCACATACAGCTATTGTGTGTTGTGAGAGTTGAACGTCCTGGCCACAAACTCAGTTTCAATCATCATAACACATACTGTGGATTGGAACCCATGATGGTATTTTCCCCAGAAAGCAACACAGACGCACAAACACTGAAAAACAGAGGTGAAACAGCCCTTTGTTGAGCAACGCTTTCTCTCCATCCTACGATAAAAGCACAGGAAATGAGTCTCATTAAGTTGAGTGACATGACCCACCAAAGACCACTGCCCTAATGCCTGATGGGGTTTACTCCGTAAACGCCAGCCATAATCCAGCAGCGAGTGAGCCATGCTGATTATTAAGTCGATTAGTTTTTGTCTTCACACCATTGAATAACATCAGCTCAGACCAACCAGGAAGCCAGAGGCCGACCAGACGGGACCAGACGGGACCTCAAGGTCCAGATACTGGAGCCCAGGGCAAATCTTTCAGTTGAACTTGGGGGGGGGGGGGGATCATCAAGTTGGAGATCAGTGAATGTCCACTTCCTATAGGGCCTCATCCCCACCACTCCCGGTGCTGAGTGATGGTGAGTGTGAGTGTGTGTGTGTGTGTGTGTGTGTGTGTGTGTGTGGCAGAGCCGGACAGTAACAGAGTACATTTACTTGAGTACAGTACTTGAGTACAATTTTGAGGGATCTGTACTTTACTCGAGTATCATTTTTGGGGAGTACTCATGACTTTACTCAAGTACATTTAAGAGGCAAATATTGTACTCTTTACTCCACTACATTTCTATCCATAACCGTGAGTACCCGTTACTTCTTCTAAAAAAAAGGAAAAAAAGAAAAATTTCGGAAACCCTCAATTTATTGTTTCCCTCTCAAACATGATTGGATTGTGCAGGCGCCACTGATTGGGACAGCCTATCAGCAATCACCTTCAGCTTTCCGCCAAAGTCAACTCCATGGTCAGATTTAGATAAGAGACAAAACCATGGACGAAACAATGGATGAAGACGCAGCAGGTCCATCCCGGGAATGTGCCAACCTGTGCCCCCACCTCGCCAGACTATTTCAATTTTCTGAACAAGTTAATGATAGTTTTCGCTTCAAGTGTTTAAATTACAATACAAATAGTATTTTGTATTTTAAATACATGTATTAGAAATACTGCCCATCCCTGGCAACATGGTAAAAAGATGAAAATTACTTGATTTTACTTTCAATTCCTTTTACATTCTCCAAGGTATTAACATTAACATTTTTCATAACTCCATGGACGTTTCTGTACATAAATGTAAGCACTGTGGCAGTAGTAATGCAATATTTAGAAAATGTACTCTTGTACTCTCGATACTCAAGTACTTTTAAAAACAAGTACTTCAGTACTTTTACTTAAGTAGACATCTGACTGTTGTACTTTTACTTGTACTTGAGTAAAATTTAGCAAAGGGTATCTGTACTTTTACTCAAGTAATGAAACGGTGTACTCTATCCGCCTCTGGTGTGTGGGGGGGAGGGTCAAGTTGAAGATCATCAGTGAATAATTGCTCCCCTTATAGCCCTCGGTCGGTGTGTGTGTGTATGCGTGTGTGACAGTGTGTGTGTGTGTCTCACAGGAGAGGCGACAGTGGGGTCTCTCTCACGTGCAGCGCGTAAGTAAGTAACAAATCCCTTTCTGCAGGCTGAGGGGCTCCACACAGTCCCAAAGCAGTCAGTAAGTAGCTGGAGAGCCAAAGAGAACTCTAAAGAGGGCCTGAGATTAGCACGTTAGCACTAAACCCCTACCTATGTCTGATAGGACTCTCTCTTTCTCTCCCTGTTTCTCTCTCTCTCTCTCTCACTCTCTCTCGGGCATGTAATCCTCTTATGTAGTTAAGTGGTGTTTGGGACATTAAAAGTCACTAGAACCCCCAAAGGCCAGCCAGACCCCCCTCACACACACACACACCCCACCCTGAAACGAAACGTGACTGTGAAATAAACGTGACTGTGAAATATTACGGTCAGGGTCCTCTAAGCCATCCACAGGTTGCCCTGTGAGAGGCCATATTGAAACACAGTGCTGTGACAGTCTTCTATAGGGTGTTAGTGGGTTGTGTGTTGTGAATGTGTTTGAAACACAGTGCTGTGACAGTCTTCTGTAGGGTGTTGGTGTATAGTGTGTTGTTAATGTGCTTGAAACACAGTGTTGTGACAGTTTCTATAGGGTGCTAGTGGGTTGTGTGTTGTGAATGTGTTTGAAACACAGTGCTGTGACATTTTCTAAAGGGTGTTGGTGTATAGTGTGTTGTGAGTGTTTCATGACCAGTTCCTGGTAGTATAGTGCTAATACCGTTCAAAATGGTTCAAGGGTTCATTTCCCAGCTGCCACCATTGTGCCGTTGTGCAAGGCACTTAACCCCAAGTTGATCGGCAGAGACTGGCCCTTGTAATAATTGGCATACGTCACTTTGGATAAAAGCTTCAGCCAAATGAATATGTGTAAATAGGGTCATGTCTGTACAGAATTTCTCTTTCAACAATCATATCTGCCCCTGCCTCCAGCATCAATAGCTGAATTAGTAAAAGCAATGAAAGCCATTGAAAGCCTGCTCCCAAAGCAGAAATGTCCTGGAGTCTGTTAAAGCAACACTAAAGCACTTTTCCTCTGTTGCACGCACACTATTTATTTATAGCACCGGCTTTGCAAATAACAATGTCCACAGACATGGTAGAGTATGTTGCATGATTTAATGAAAGTATGATGTATTGCGACATCAGAAGCAAGTTAAATTTGTAGTTTCTTATGTCTCATTCCATCGAACTACAGATCCGCTACCCGATCTGGCAAACTTACATAGTGTGGTTATGGCCAATAGAGGGCCGCGAAGCGAATGCAGAAGTGCCGTTCACCCTGTTATGAGTTGATGAACCACGATGAAACGATTTTGGAAACATTATAATAAGGTACAAAAAACGATTTGGTGTTGATTTAACTCATTAGGGGGGGGGGGTCAATAACATCAAAGCCAAATGAGTGGTTGTGCCCCCCCCACCCACCTTCTACCTCTTTCTTCTTCAACTATCTGCTTCGACTACACTTTGACTAGTACTTCAGCCTCTGCACTCCTATCCTGTGGTAGAATTCATTGTTAGTCTTGAAGAGGAGGAGGCCATTCTCTCTTGTGTATTGTACTTTGAAGACGGCTTGACGCCGAAACGCGTTTAGTCAAGAGCATGGTGCAATAAATCCTTTTAAAAGTATTAAACACAAGAGAGTGCGGTTTCCTCCACTTCAAAACTGACATTTTTAACTCGCACCCAAAATACTTTATAAAGTGTTTGAGTGAGCACGTCTATATTGCTGAGAATTCATTGTTACCCAAGGTCCCATTTGCAATGTAGCTTGAATGTTATTCCTCATTTTGTAAGTCACTTTGTTGCACTGCCATGCTTGTGTAAGCAGTGTATTATGATTGAGTTGTCTGTTTCCAGTGTGTCTCATCATCATGTACTTCTTGAGATGCAGCAAAGTAAAGAGCGAATGTCTTAACCCTGTTTAAAAAGCGGGAAGCCCTCCGTAACCCTCTTTAAAAAGCAGGCATGCCAGGAAATACTCAAAGCTCTGGTACTTTAACATAATAATGCTGCTTGCTCTGGTTTCCTGTATTTGAGACCTAACCAACAGATGAAACTAAATGTAATGAACATTGTGTGTGTGTGTGTGTGTGTGTGTGTGTGAGTAGATGTGTAACCTCAATTCCCAGTCCCTTAACAGAGGTACATTAGCACCACTACTGCCTGAGAGCCTTTTTATATTACCGATTTTGTGGACAACAACAACCATGCTAATTTACATAATTTTATTTT
>NC_055977.1:9335278-9367778 GCF_018492685.1 Alosa sapidissima | reverse complement strand
GAAGTGTGGAGATACATTGAGCCTCGTAAATGGGTGTAAAACAGTGATTTATTTGCATGGCTAGCCCGATGCCGAAGCACCACTACTGAAAAAGTTGTTGGTAGCATCGGCTAACTAGCGCCAGATTTTGGAGTGCAGGGGACAAGTCGAGATGGGCTATGAGACATACGTTCACACTCGGTATCATGTTTCGATACACTTTAGGTCAATATCACACCGGAATTCTCCTTTAAGATGGTCTCTTTACTTGGCCGATGACTGGCATCTCTATTACTGGCATCGACACTGCTTTTTTTCAGTGCCAGTTAATTTGTTGGAAATTTGATTATGGACACACACACGTACGTACGTGCACACACACACACACACACACACACACACACACACACACACACACACACACACACACACACACACACACACACACACACACACACACACACACACACACACACACACACACACACAGAGTTGGAGTGTGTGGTGAAATCTAAGGTGTCTGATGCACTGGAGGTCTGATTACAGAGGATGGCCTCAAGAGCCAGAGCTGGGCTCTGTCTTTTTGGTGATACTGCAAGTTCACAATGAATCACCCTCCCTCTACACACACACACACACACACACACTGACTGACTGTCTGCAGTCCTCCCTCATGATGACGTCAAGTATCAAAGGCCAGAATGGACACACACACACACACACACACACACACACACACACACACACACACACACACACACACACGCACGTCAAGCGTCAAAGGCCAGGACGGGCATCACCACACACACACACACAAACACACGTCAAGTGTCAAAGGCCAGGAAGGGCATCATCACACACATACACACGCACACACACACACACACACACACTCCAAACATCATACACACCTAACACACAGGACATTCTGCTGGGCATAGCACAACACAGTAGGACTGAATATGCTTCACCGAACATGCAGTAGTCAAGTCTCAAATAAGCACTCCTCTGAAACCTATAGATTATATAACAAATACACCATTTATGATATAGAGACTGTAGCTTACAACTGCAGGTGAAGTCATGTTGCAGAAATAATGAGGAAAGGAAAGACAATTAATAAAGTAACAATTCAGTCTTCACGTGTTGAATGGAATTTAAACAACAAGCATGGGTTATTTCAACGCGCGGTTATTTCAACTTGTAACATGCATCAGGAAGCAGTGTATACCAACAACATACATGGACAATCCACATACTCTACACACATCACCGCAATGAACCCCAAACTCCACTCCTCTCTCTTTCTTCTCACATACACTCAGGCACATACATTCATATATACGTTCACTCCACTTAGTCTTGATCTTCCCGTCACTTTACACTGTCGTGTAAAATGCAAACATCTCTTCAAACAATCTTCTGACATGGAAACATTTCAAACCAGGAAATATAGCCATGCTCACCTGCCACAGTCAGTCTGGAGTGCTTTCGGCCAGCTCAGGGCCCGAGACCCGAAAATTCAACACAGTGGCTTTGTCCGGCTATCCCGACATTTAAAACATTCCTTTTGATACCAGTGGAGCAAAGGCTCTGATGGAGCACAGCTGGTAAGCCCCAGTGGCCTAATGGATAAGGCACTGGCCTCCTAAGCCAGGGATTGTGGGTTCGAGTCCCATCTGGGGTGAGGTGCGTCATTTCCCTCAGAGTCTGGGCCAGCGCTGAGAACGGCGAGTGGGGAACCTGTAGCCACTTAGCCACAGAAGAACACACCAGAATAGGCCTGTTTAGTAAGCGGGATTTGATGGCCGCATTCCTACACTTATAAAATGCAATTCAATGCGGAAGTAATCCGAGTATTCAGAATTCGTTACTCAGATTGAGTAACGTAACGGAATATGTTACAAATTACATTTTTGGGCATGTATTCTGTATTCTGTAACGGAATAGGTTTAGGGAAAGTATCCTTCCCAACACTGGATATGAAGAATGCACACACACACACAGACACACACACATACACAGAGAGAGAGAGAGAAAGAGAGAGAGAGACACACACACACACACACACACACACAAACACACAAACACACACACATACACAGAGAGAGAGAGAGAAAGAGAGAGAGACACACACACACACACACAAACACACAAACACACACACATACACAGAGAGAGAGAGAGAAAGAGAGAGAGACACACACACACACACACAAACACACAAACACACAGACACACACTCACACACACACACACATTCCCTCCTGGACTTCCGGACACATACACATTCCCAGCTGCAGTGTACAATGACTATCTGTTTCCCTAGTGCCCCCGGGGTGGCAAAGTGGCAAAACCTGAGATGCCACCAACTTCCCGACACACACGTGCCGCCCACACACAACCAGACACACTAACACTCTCTCTCACACACACACACACACTCACACACACACACACACAAACGTCCTTCAGGTGCAAACAGCGGGCATGCAGATAGGTTTTCCATCTGAAATCTGGCACTGCACAAAAAGAGGCTTTCTTCCACTGCACCACTGTTGATAGGGGTCACCATGGAGACGGGTGGCTTGGCAATGCAATGTGTGTGGGATGGAGGGGACAACTGATGGCAGAGATCTTCTCCAAGGGTGATTCTCTCTCTCACACACACACACACACACACACACACACACACACACACACACACACAGTGCCACAACGACACACACACACACGTAAACGTAAAAACAAAAAAGTGGAGGTGGACAAAAATGGTATCACTCTCAAACTCTTTTCTTGTTGCTCGAACAAAAGAATGTGTGTGCTTTAAAATGTTCTGTCGACACAATGCTATCATGTTTCATGTGGACAAAACACATTAAGGTTTTATATAGTTTTGCAATAAAAGAAAACACACACATACACACCCACATACACACACACACACACACACACACACACACACACACATATGTATATATGAGATCTCAGCACAGACATTTTATTTCCTTATAACCAGAGCCATGTGCTCTTAAACCTATCATGACTCACCTGCATGTAACCATAACCACAACCACAGATTCGGTGGGTTATGAAAATCCATGAGACATGGAGACCGAGAGTACAGGAGAAATAAAGAGAGAGAAATAAAGAAAGGAAAGAGAGACTGAGAGAAAAAGAGATAGGATGGAAGGGACGAGAGACAGAGAACGTGACAGAAAATGTGTAAGTGAGAGAGAGAGAGAGAGAAAGAGAGAGGGTGCAATATTGTGGGTGGTAATGTAATTGGTTCTCGGCAGGCTCGTTTACTGGTAATGGTTGTGGAGATGGGGGTGGGGGTAGGTGTGTATCAATTAGGATAGGAGATTGTGTGAGAGTGTGTGTGTGAGGTGGGTTGGGGGGGGGTGGAGATATTGTGGGGTGAGCAGGTGAGGTGTAGGGTTGGGGCATGATGTGAGAGTGTAAGGTAAGGTGTGTGTGTGGGTGTGTGTGAGTAGGAGAAGGAAAGGTGGGGGATGAGAGATTGATGAATGTGACTGCAAATAGCCTCTGATTCACACTGCTGGGAAAAAGACAGGAGGACACACACACACGCACGCACACACGCACGCACGCACGCACACATGCACGCAGGCACACACACATATGCACACATGCACGCAGGCACGCACACGTACACACACAAGCGTGTTTGGCGCATACGCATGCGACATACTGAGGGTGAGCACACATGCAAAAACACACACAACCCCACACATGACACATACAGGGTATGCCCGGTCCCCCACTAACATCCCCCACACAAACAGGTTTAGTGTACTGTCTCGGAGAGAGGAGATTGGACCTACAGTGTGAAGATCATTGTGACTGAGAAAGGATCCAACAGCCTAGATAGATAGATAGATAGATAGATAGATATTTTACTTATTACGTGAGCAAATTAGGAGTAAGTAGTGTTGGTATGATATTCCACCCAAGGACAAGACACAGACTAGCGAGAGCTCTCTCAACCTGTGCCCATGCATGGTAGGCCTGGACTTGTGTTGCAAGATACACCCATACTAGAAAGGCTTTGCACTACCCTGAAATGAAAACATTTACTTTAAAAATGTTTGTTATTCCACGTTCTGTTGTCTGGGCCTATTCTATTACTTTCTAGATGTTTTTTGCTGTGGTGTATTGTTTCAGTATTGTTATCAAGATACTCAGGCATGGTATGGTATCAAAGTCATAATTTTGGCCAACACTGAGGGTCAAATCTAGGCATGTTTTGCCTCTGGTCTGTTGCTCATTGAAGCCTCTTGGTCTTTCGTCTGCCCCTCCTTCTCTTCAAAACATGATGTCTAATGGCATTCCAAACACAGAGCGTCAGTGCTTACTCCAAATTGGTAATGTTTTCATACCCATCTCCTGACCCATGCATTCTTATAACACACCTCGTTGTAAACAGACGTCACCAACTTGGTCACGGTTTTATGATTTAAAAAGCAAACAAAAGCAACAAGTAGGTATTTCACTATACTTTCATTCAGGGAGATTATGAATTGTATGAATGATTAAAGTTTTTGTTACCGCTAGATCCAGATGAACCCCCTCACCCTCTCTCTCTCCCTGTCACACACATACACACACACCACTTGTGCAGAGTGCTTTCCAGTTGTCTGACTGAGCCCAGCTAGCGCCATCGGTGTCCATAGATTATAAATGTGATGTTATTATCTCCACTATATTCAAAAAGTAATTGGGTATAGTGATGTCTAGATTCAATATATTGATAATTATAAAAGGAAATTGTTCAGGAAATGGCTGCTGATATAGTTGATTGTGTAGATCAGTGTTTTTCAACCACTGTGCCGGGGCACACTAGTGTGCTGTGAGAGATAATCAGGTGTGCCGCAGAAAATTGCCCAAATGTCACTCACTGGTCCAGCAAAGCAACTGTTGCATCAAAGAATTTATAACCACGCTCTCATTGATTGTATGATTGCACTATTTGTGGGATGCAGGCATTGTACAACGGGGGCCCCATATCCAGTATTCACAGAATCATCACACGCGCTTGTTTTATTGAGCAGGTCTTGCATAGAAGCCATAATAAGGCCATATCTGTGTATTATTTGAAGTTTTAGCCCTATGGTATGTTTATTTTTTCTTCAAACAGGATGTTAGTGTGCCGTGGGACATTTTAAGTGTTAACATAAAAAGTTGAAAAACACTGGTGTAGATGTTCAGTGGGATAGGTCTACTAATCATTAAAATGTGCACAGTGACCTACAATCTGACTGCGCCATCTAGTGGCCATATAACATGGTGGCATTCATAGACAACTAGACAGAAAGGGCAGAGCTTGGTCAACAAGAGCAACTTCTGATAAAAGCTCAGTTCATATTACAAGGCTTTGATGATGATTGCACATTTAGAGAAATATGCAGGTAAGACTAATTAATTCTCAAAGGCAATTCTTTGGGCTCATTTTCACAAACTTGAAAGGGAGGTAAGAAAGAAGGTACAGACAGAGACACTGACAAAACTACGTTTTCCCATTTTTTTTATTTTATGTAAAAAAACACAACCATACTCATGTTAGCCGATCAGGTCAGTGGAATCAGTTTTGATTACTGAACAGTAAAGAGAGCTGAAAAGGCTAAAGAGATCTCTCTCTCTCTCTCTCTCTCTCTCTACAGAGGACAAAACTCTTCTCCAAACTCCATCAGAAGCCTTACTATGCTATAACCACATCGACACATAAGAGACCTGTACCATGCTCGAGGCGGTCAGTCTCTCCATACAGCAGTGCTTTTGGGGACAATGTGCCTGGAGATGACCTTGGAGTCAGTTGGAGGGCACTGAAAAGTTCCCTTCGCCATCCCCCAAAAGCATGTTCACCACTATCCAATAAAGATACCCAAGACTTTCTCTAGGTTAGGATGGTAGAAGTACAGCACTGTTTTTACTATCCTGTGCCAGGAAAATCTTGGCAGGAAAGGACTAGTTACGTTTACATGGACACTTAATCTGATTAGAAACGGAATAGCGGCTCAATCGGAATAGAAATTCTCATATAAACACCTTAATCGGAATAAAAATGCCTGATCTGAGTAGAATTGAAAGAGGTGGTATATTGCGTTGCTATTCCGATTGAACAGTATACGGTCAATTGGATTGCCTGCTGTATTTTCTCAAGAAAAAGTAGGTAACAACGGCTATTCCGATCAAAGATTCTAAAGCCCTTGAGAGCACCTGATCGGAATAGAACGTACCCCATGTAAACAGATGGCACGAGTTCTTCAAACGGAATAGTTTAATCGGAATGACAAAAAAACTGTCCATGTAAACCCACCTACTGTTCAGGAGTTGACCTAAGCAAAGCTTTCCTATTTCAAGAATGTAGATTAGAATCAAGCCTGGTTACAGTCATTTCCTGTGTATTAGCCGCATTGTCTATAAACCGCAGGACAGTGTTTTATGCTAATTAAAAAAACAAATGTATTAACCGCACCCATGTATTAAATGCAGTGGCTAATACCCCAATGAATTGGGATCAGATTTTGCTTTAATCATAAAGAAGAATGAAGAAAATAAATGCATTCCCATGTATAGCCCACCATGTGTATTAACCTCATAGCTGAAACATTTTTGCAAAACCAATGTATAAACCTCAGGGAAAATTACAATAACTCAGAGAAAGCAGTATTTATCCTAATAGAGGAGCTCTATGATTTTGTTTTGCAGGGGATGAAGTCAGGGGACCCCTCTATTGGAGGATTACCACTTACTCCGAGTTTACTAATCCAGGCTTGTCACTAATCTGCGTTCTTGGAATACCCCCGAGTAAGTGTTACACCGTGTCGGCAATGCAAGCGAACATTAGCTAAATCAGTTTGATTACATTGTTTTCTATTTGTGCAATGCAGCACAACGTTTTGAGCAGAAATTTTGTCAGGCGCTGCGTTTCTATTTTCTTTCTGTCACTCGTGGTCCGTGTTGCTAATTTGAATGGCAAATTATTGAAATATGACAATAGAAAAGCACAGATTCAGTGTTAGCACTTAATGCTAAGCCACAGTCAGATGCTTGCATGCAGTCAGGATGAGCTGTAATCTTCTCCTGAAAGGGGGGGGGGGGGGTCTGCTGCAGAGCTGTTCAGAACCAGTACCATGAGAAAACAAACAGATACGTTCCCACTGGGTGGAACAAACAAATAAATGTAACCAAAGAGCTGAACCATAAAGTATTATGTTGAGCAATCATTCATACTTGATCACTTTTTTTTGTTGTTTATTTTTGATCAGTAGAATTAGCAATATTTCAAATGCAATATTTCTTCCAAATGCAGAGAAAGCCATTCGTTTCGGTGCTAACATGCAAAAATATTTTCTGCAAATCAGAGAAAACCTAATGCGTAAAACAATCCAAATGATATCATAAGCCATAAACAAGAACTTCATTCATATATGTAAACAGCGCCATCTAAAATATTGACATCATTTCACTATGTATAAAGGTAATCCAACAAACAGGTCCAGAGATCTAAAATCAAAAATCTAAAGATCATTCGGATCAGTCTATCGTATAATTCAACAAACAATCTTACACTCATCCTTAAAACAAGTGGTTGCAGCTACAGACGGAATTTCTGGGGTCCCATCTCAAACTCCCTGATACATTCATTAAAGGAACATGCCAACTTTTTGAAAAATTTGCTTATTTGCTATCTACCCCAGGATACATATCCTTCTTTTCTCTGTCTGTGCAATAACCCAGTTTTATCATTAGCCTACCTTACCATAATTCACTGGAAGTGGGTTGTTCCAGTTAGCCTATAACTCCTTTTTAGCTATAAGCTAACTATTGGCTAACTGGAACAACCCACTTAAAGTGAATTATGCTAAGCTAACAGTGTCAGACTGGGTTATTGCACACGCAGAAAAGAGAAGGGTATGTATCCTCTTATATATCTCTGGGGTGGAGGGCAAACATTGCTGTGTTCCTTTAAGAACTAAGCTATACAACTGGGAGCAATGGCTACGTGACACAGTACATAGTATGGCTCATAGTGCCCACCCCAACAAACAAACAAACAAACAAACAAACAATTAAAGTTAACCGTTTAAATGGATCAGTTGGATCATTGTCATGTGCACACAAGTCTAGTTGTTAGACTAGCAGGACTGAGAAGTTCAATTTTGCAAAGCCCGAGATCTTTGAGTAGCGTCTGAGTAAGTGCAGCTACAGTCAAGTCAACTCACTCAATCACACTGGCCACCTTCTTCCCGTTGGGAATAAATGCATCCACCACACACCTACGGGCATTCGAGGGGAGGTGTGGTCAGAGCGTGGGGTTGGCGCGGGATGGTTTTGCTGCATGAAGAGGAGCGTTTTAGACATGCTAAGTAGAAGCGGGAAGTTAAGAGTTTTCAGGGTTTGTGTGGAGTCTAGCAGTGTGACAGTGAGCCAAGCTGCAAGGGGAGAGCGATGTGAAGGGGGGGAAACACACACACACACACACACTCTCACACTCGCACACACAAACTTTCAATTAGACCTACTGTATGTTGCCCCCCCCCCCCCCAAAAAAAAAAAAAAAATTAATTAAAAAAAATAAAACAAATTTAAAAAAAATTCTCCAAAACTCCTCCCTGACACTTCTGCACTTCCATTCAACTTTCTTTCTCTTCCTCCTCCCCCGCCCAGGTTTACCCAAAGCTCTGGGAGCTGCTCCGTGGCTCTGGCCTGGGTCTGGCCCACGTGCGGCGATCAGGGCTTGAGCTTGAGCCAGGGGTGGAGAATGGTGAGGATGGAGAGGATGGAGGACGCCAGGCCGCAGGCGCCCACGAAGCCGTTGCCCGTCGTGTAGATGCCCAGGCGGTCCAGCGGGATGAAGACGTCGCACGTGTTCTTCAGCAGGTCCAGCAGGAGCGGCGGGTTGCTACGCAGGACGGCGGCCAGCAGGCGGAGCTGTCGCCGCAGACGCTGGGAGAGCGCTGGGAGGGACGGGACCACCGGGAGCAACAGCGGCGGCTGTGGGGAGGCCGAAGCGGAACCGGAGGCGGAGGACGGCGTGGCGGGGAGGTCGCCGTTCTCAGGGGTGAGCGCGACGGGCGTGCTGGAGAGGGAGGCCTTGGCCGAACTGCAACTACGAGACTCACGCTCCATCAGCAGGGCGATCTCGTACGCGTCACGAGTCAGGTTCAGAATGAGGGCAAACAGGTAATACCTACAAATCGAGAGGGATATTAGAGAAAGAAAGAGAGAGAGACAGAGACAGAGACAGAGACAGAGAGAGAGAGAGAGAGAGAGAGAGAGAGAGAGAGAGAGAGAGACAGGGAGGGGGTTGGGGGCGAAAAGAGGTAACAGTCAAGGACAGGGAGAGAGAAGGGTGAGAAAGAGAGAATGCATTAATGTAAAGGGTAGGAATAGAGGAAGGAGAGAAAGAAAGGGAGGAAAGAAAGAAAGAAAAATTACTACCAACCAAATACGTTGAACAAAGACAACTCACATCACCAGACAGTTATTACATCTGCATGGACAAGATGCCCCCCCCACCCCCCCACTCACCCACACCCCCCACACCCCCCACTCACCCACACCCCCCACTCACCCACACCCCCCCCCACTCTCCCACACCCCCACTCACCTACACCCCCCACTCACCTACACCCCTGCTCACCTACACCACCCACTCACCTACACCCCCCGCTCACCCAACCCCCCCCCACTCACCTACACCCCCCACTCACCCACACCCCCCCCACTCACCTACACCACTCACCTACACCCCCCACTCACCCACACACCCCCCACTCACCTACACCCCCTGCTCACCCCCCGCTCACCTACACCCCCCGCTCACCCAACCCCCCCCACTCACCTACACCCCCTGCTCACCCCCCCCCCCCCCCCCCGCTCATCTATACCCCCTGCTCACCCACCCCCCCCCGCTCACCTACTCACACCCGCCCCCCGCTCAGCCCACGCCCTCTTACCTATAGGACCTCTGGCTCCATTTGTTCTGATCCAGTTTGGGCAGCAGGCCAGTCTTGCCAGCCCAGAGGACATTATCACAGGCAAAGTACATGGCCCGGTTCAGGTGGGCTACAGTGATGCAGAGCCGCAGGATGCTGTCGGACAGGTGCACTGCCCTCTTGGCTGCCTCCAAGGCCTCGGCCGAGTTTCCCAATCGCATTACTGACACACACACACACAAACACAGTTCAGGATCACCAGCACACTTGAACTTGAACACAATGTTTCAGTCAGACAGACAGACAGACAGACACAGACACACACACACAGTACAGGGTCACAGACACACACACACACACACACACACACACACAGCTATGGCAGCTATTTAACAAGCCACAGTAACTTCTAGCATAATCTCTCCACAAAATAGGTTCATTAATAGGTTCATTAATACTGTCTGGAAGAGATTCAGATACAATGTATGCTTACACACACACACACACACACACACACACACACACACTTTATTCAGGAAGGCCCATAACTGATGAATCTGTAGTCCATACCTGTCAACACTCCCATTTTTCCCGGGTTTCTCCCATATTTCAAGGTCATCTCCCAGCACCCTCCCGTTTTGTTATTTGTCCCAGAAAACTCCCGTAATTTGCATGGCCATCAAACTTCATTTTAAAAACATTGATCCATTCAGGTTGCCAGATTGTGTATGAAATACACCCTACACATACACAATCACTTAATTTCAATTTCAACCGTTTTGTCATAGGCTAAAACCTGGCAACCCAAAACCGAAATAAGGAAGCGGGTGCCGACAGCGCAGCCTGAGTCTCGTCGTAAGCAAGCGGGCTAATTGAATGGCCTACTCCAAAACTAACTGTTGTGAAATTGTTTAACTGAATAACTGATTAACTGAGTTAATTGATTAACTCCTCACATAAACTGTTATTGAGTGTTGTTGATACACTGAACTTGTGCCCTCGGAACCAAATCTGACAGCAAGCAGCTTTGGAGTTTTGGAAGTAGGCCTAGGCTGCAGGCAGGCAGCAGGTGGATACATAACTGGCATGCGTAAGGTAATGGCAGAGAATCTCTAATAAGGGGAGAACTGCCACTCTCGGAAAACTTCCGGTTTCTGAACTGGTTGCAGTTCCTTCTGTGGTTCCACATGATGGCGCTCGTCCATGAGTGCAGAATGCATGGAGGTCTATGGAGCTGTACCCCTCACAATCCACTTTTCTCGGGATATAATTTTCTTTCAAGTAATTTGAATATTGTATTCGAAAGGGGAGGCAAAGGAAATACACTTGGTGGAGTATTATATTTTTTAAAGTCACTTAATTGTTCTAAAAAGCCTTTCAAACGTGTCAATGATGTCACTCATTAGCACAATGCTAGCGTGTTATGGGCAACAACGACCCAAACTGTAAGAAATCAAAAGGACATAAGTACTCGTTCATTCAACTTTTGACCTATAATCCATGTTGAAGTTATACAAACTACAATCAAATCTGAGATTTGTCAACGACAATCAGGTGAAAGAGATCAATTTAGCCGTCTAGCTCCATTGACTCCCATTCATTCTGCATTCATGGCGATCGCCCCCAGTGGAAATCTGGTGTAACTGCGGCCAAAATTCGGTACAATGGGACTTAATACGGAGTGGCCAGGCTCTCCGTAGACGGGCTCTAGTAATGGTAAGGTAAAAGCAACGACCGAAATGCAGTGTTGAAACACGTGTATGAAACGTATTAAATATAAAAAAACACAGATCCGGTATAAACACTGACACCCCCCCGAAAAATCTCCCGTTTTTGGAAAGCTAAATGTTGACAGGTATGCTGTAGTCTCTATGGCTGCGTTCCAAGTGTGTCAAGGTTGTGATGACATACACTATTAAAACGAATGTGTGGAAAACAACACAACTTGCGTTGTTTTTAACACATCCCTATGGACAACAAAGTTTGTGTTTCCAACACATTCTTTTTAAGAGTGTAGTAACAAATTGCCAGTCTTGTATGAACTATGACACTGGTAACGTTAACACTAACGTTATGCACTTACATGGAAGGTCTTGCCTTGCATTCAGAAATGTGTTTACTTACACTTCCTGGTCAGGCTCATGTGGGACTCCAGTTGTTTGACAGTCATCAAGAGGTCTGTGCCAACACCCCCCCTCTGCAAGGTGTACCCGAGAAGCGTGCATGCATACTGGGCAGCCCTGTAGGAAGCACCGTGCTGTGATTATCAGGCCCATCCACAAGTATTACCGTGTCGTACTAGGCAGTCAATTCGCCTACATCTATTAATCTTACCTGTCATGACATTCAATAAGACGCAAAGTGCCAGGCGACTGTTATATGAACCAGGAGGCAAATGACAGAATAGCGGTTGCTAAACTTGCTATCCCAAACGTTTATGTCGGACAAATGGGCTAACATTACTCGGGCAGTCAGTCAAGTGGGTGACCTGCAGTTAACGTTAGCAATCAGAATTGACCTAACGTTGGCTAACTAAAGTTACTGCGGTCAGAGAAAAAGTTTGTCTATAATATGAGCTGAGCTGATATGACCATGTATATGCACAGAAAAGTCCATTACCTGCACAGCCGTTCTTTCGCTTGGCTCTGTGAGTTAAATCGGACCCAAGTCTCCATACTTCGAGATTAACTGGTCCAGTCTTGCAAGCAAAAGCGCGAATCCAGCCAGGCCTGGTAACGCTAGAATGAAACTACTGCCCTGCTTAAATTTGTATTAACCTCAAATCCGTGTATTCTGTCTGCATTACTCAGTAAGCAGCTAAAAAAACAGACAAAACGTGTCCAGTGTCTTTCTGTGTGTTAAAACGCAAGAAAGACTGCTTTGCCACGCTTGCTACTTAGTTTGTTGTTGACTTGACACTCACTGGCTAGTCTGTTAGCATTTGGCTACCTTTCCTCGTGAACGGGAGACGCGAAGGGACATTCAGAACGCCACAACCATGTTTGCGACAAGTAGGTACTATTGGCGTATTATCAGAGAATGTCTAATCGACGGGCTCTGGTATTATCCAGCCATTACATAACGCCATTTCACAATTCGCAAAACAAAAACTGCAACATCTAGAATCAACTAACAACTGCACTATTTCACCACTCATAATTGGGGGGCATTTTGCAATATCTCAGTTCCTCCAAGTTGGAAACCACTCGCAAAGTCTGTACTTTTACCACACGATGGCGCCAATATTTTACATTGTAATGTAATACAACATGACAATATGAAGGAGAAAGTCACAATGAATCTTATGGAAAACATGAATTCATTTTATTTGAGTGTTAAAATGAAAATAAATTAGGGATATAATCGCTATCATGATAAAAAAAAAAGTAAAAATCACACATTTAACATCAAAGTCGGGATATAGATAACCTTTCATCTATTGTCACATGGTACGACCAGATTGTTTCATACACATCTGTCATAAGCGCTCAGCAGGTACACTAACAGGAATAAAAGTAGATTAAAAAAAAACTACAGGATCACATTCACGCAAACATTGTGGAGTGGTACAGTACATTACTGGGACTGTCCAGCAAGTGTTGACCTCAAGTGATCACCCCGTACACTGACAAAACACTGAGTGCACCGTTAAGTTCTCCCTCTGGTCCAGCCTAAATTACACCGATCGGAAAGCAAGAGTACACAATGGTAGTTGACTCTGAAGTCTACTCTCTCCTTCTTGCATGTATCCCTCTATATTTGCATCTGAATTACCTTGGACCTAATCTGCCTAGAGCTGCACCTTCAAAGTCTGTGACTTGTTTAAAGGTGCATTGCGTAGGATTTAGCGGCATCTAGTGGCGAGGGTGCTGATTGCAACCAACTGAATACCCCTCCCTATCCAAGTGCATAGGATAGCCTTCAATGGCCATCAAGTGCCGTGAAAATGCGAAAGGCCCTCCCTTGAGCCAATGCTATGGTTTGGCTATTCTTTTCTGTACAAACATGGTGGCATAACATTGCAGACCCTGTGGAAAGAACCCATTCCTTATATAGATATGAAGGGCTAACGAAAACACGGTTCGTAATTCTCCATCATTACAGACACACAAACATATATATACAGCTCTGGAAAAAATTAAGAGACCACTGCAAATTTGAATATGACCGTCAACTCATTCGAAAGTCACTCAGCAACCGTAGGATGACATCAGAAAAATGTGCAGTGGTCTCTTAATTTTTTCCAGAGCTGTATATAATGTGTATATATATACCATTATAATAGATTACCCCAAAATCCTCCACATGGCACCTTTAAATCATTTACTTTTAAGTTTATATCCTTGAATTTGACAAAAAAAGGCAGAATTTGACAATAATCAAGGTAATTAAGGACTCCATATTTAAAAGGTGAATAGCGTGTCCACCCTCAGTATCCCAGTGGCCTTTGAGTCCTACAGGCAGGCTACCCCAGGCACGTAACTGAAGCGTTCCATTCGCGGACGTATGCTGCAACAATTCGCCTTGTTCACCCGGCGGCCAGAACGAAGCTAAAGGGTACACTTGCCATTACACCTCAGTCCAGCAGATGGTGGTGGTAATGCACTCCATTTGCAAACTGCCAAAAAAAAAAGGTTCACCAAAAAAGAAGAAGGGTTCACTCATAGATATACATAATAAAGGCTAGATGTCTTATGGCGGAGTCTCTAACGGCATCACCGGCGGCCATCTTGTCACAGGCAAGCTATCTGTGGTACCTGATGTAAGGTGAGTGATCTGCATGAACACAAATACTCTTATCTCGCTGAAATCTTGATGGATTTACAAACGGTTTGGTTTCTTACAAACATTATTAACATAGCTATAATCTGGACTCGACTTACACACGTGAGTTCCTCAGTGTTCGGTTTATTAAACTTAACTTTTACCACATACATCCGCTGTTTATATCTCTTCTTCTACTAAAGGCAGAACAATGCCCCCAGGCTATAACAATGACACCTTCAGGTCACTACCTGTCATTGTACGAGACATCTAGCCTTTATTATATTTATCTATGGGTTCACTGGCCTGTTCTTCTTCAGTGAGGTTTTTTTAGCAGTTTGCAAACAGAGTGCATTACCACCACCATCTGCTGGACTGAGGTGAAATGGCAAGTGTACCCTTTAGCCTCGTTCTGGCCGCCGGGTGAATAGGGCGATTTAGCTTCCACTGTAATCTATGGAACTGGCTACACCAGACATGATAGCGGCGCGTACATTTGAAAAAAAATTGACCAGTCTTCTGAAACAACTTTTTTACGCTCAGCTAACGTGACGCTTCAGTTGCCGGGCTGGTGTAGCCCAACTGTTGGCCCAACCATGGCGCGACCAAACTCTGGTTTGCCATCACAAGCCGATCGATTCTTCAATCAAGTCTTTCGAGATCCTTTTTTTTCTTTCTTTCACTTACTCTTTACTTTCTCTTGCCTTCCATATTTATTTTCTTCCTTCATCATTAAAGAAATTGTTTCTCTATCTCTGTCTGTCCTTCTGTGTATTCCTTCAGAGTCAGCACTTACACATCCCCGTTAGATGTGAGGTTACAGCATTATCTCCCATCGTCTCGTCCCACCAGCTTCTAACAAAAGGACTTAGTCAAGAAATTCACAAAGAAATGACACCCATTTCAATTCAATGAAATCATCACTAACTATCAAATCAGTATGTCGTCAGCCTATAGCTACTGTGGCACGTATCTGCCACATTATATTAACACCTGTCGAACAGGCTGACAGCTAATCAAGAATGAAATGATTGGGAGTGTGTTATCACAAGGACTTCTATACTACATTAGGTAACAGTCACGGGCCTCCTCTCAAAGGAAGCATTTCTATGGAGATCCTGGGGGACACTGACGGTAAAGCCATCCCCGTGTGGAGGGCAACGGTATCCCATCAGGCCGTGCGGGGGTGGGTGGGTCAGTCAGTGCTCTGACTGCTGTTTCTTGTGGAAGGGCGACTTGAGACGGCTCCAGAAGGAGTGGCTGCGGCGTGTCTTCCGCTCGCCGTCCCGCACGACCTCCGCCTCGCGCTGGCGGATCTGACGCACCAGCGCCAGGAACACGTCGTCGATGTAGTAGCGGAAAGCCGCCGACGTCTCGAAGAACGGGCACTGGAACTCTCGCGCCAGCTCACGGCCCTCCTCTATCGACACCTGCGGAATTGGAGGAGGAAATGCAAGGAAAAGCAAATTATTATTGAATACTTTAATAATAATACATCATAATTTAATAATTTAAATATTATAAATAAACAATTAATAATGAATACATTCTAATCAATAAATTGCATTGCACATTTAATTCACAGAGGCAATCCACAGTGCTTTAAAAGGGACTAAAACGGTAAATACTGTAAATATAAAATAAATAAATATATATATAAAACAAGAGAAGATAAAGGAACTTGTAAGAGAGGATAAGACTATAGTAAATTGAAATGCACACTCAGGAACTTCCATAGTCCAAAATCAATCCCAGTTCTCAAAACTGACTGTCCAGACTGTATTTTTCATCCATTTACCCAACATCATATGCATGGCAGTAAAGAAGTGTACTTGACCTGCCATATGCATTTAAAAAAAAAACATTGTTAAATGTTTAATTATTTTGTATATTTTAATGTGTTTTGTTGGTAGTGTGGGAGGCTGGCTGCATTGCATCATCGGATTGAAATCTACTATCTAAGTTAAATCAGTTGCAACAAAACTACATGTATCTAAATAGAATCAGTTTCATTGTGGTTGAGACATACTGGGTTTTTTAACACTGACTGTCTACGTTTTCACAGAGAAGTTAGAGTGTGAGTGTGAGTGTGAGTGTCAGAGGGGCTTTTATGTGCATCTGTGTGACTGACTGACGTGAACCTGTGTGTGAATGACTAAGTGTTGCATCAACAAACCGCCAAGAGACTGCATACAAGTGGGCCATCACAGACACAAACACACACACACACACACACCTGTCGGAGGTGTGCCAGGTCGGACTTGTTGCCGACGAGCACGACAGGCGTGTCAACGGTGCGGCGCACGCGGTATATGAGCTGCTTGAAGTGGCGCGCCTCCTGGAAGCTGCGCCGGTCGGTGATGGAGTAGGAGATGATGAAGCCCTCGCCTGCACGCATGTACTGGTCCCGCATCGCCGTGAACTCGGCCTGCAGCGAACAGAACCGCACAGAACAATCGCACGTCAGTGGAGAACACACATAGAACACATACATAGACATAGACACATACATAGACACAAAGACACATTAACTTAAACAGTGGTTAAGGACAGTGAGTGACTACAGAAGCAACTCAAAATAGAACCAAAATATGTGGGGGGGGGGTGTAATGAGACAATCTGTCCTAATTTCATTAAGAGAAACATGTTTAATACAAAATGAGTAGGAGGGCTGATATTTCATACAGTTAAAGTGATGTGGTGTAGCCTGACGAGCCGGACCACATTAAAATGTAGGGTCTGGACACTCATCGTTCGCAGTGCTCAGTCCGAGGGGCGGGATAATCAGTTGTCTTTCAAATTCCCTCTGCACGCAATAGGACAGCGGCAGCGCTATGAGTCCCATGCGTTTCCCACCAGCGGAGCTAGTTGGCTAGTTCAAACGTTTGCCTACTTAATAAAAGCTTAACTCGTGTCACACTGTTCGCCAGCAGCAACATCCATCTTATTTGTTTTCAAGTAGCAGGGAATTCAAGCCAAACCGTTGCAACTCTGCCATCAATCATTATGTTAAGCCCACCTAACGACTCTATACACGATTTCATTGGCCTGATTAAGTTTCAATTTCTGGAGCTCACAAGCCAACGGAGAGTTGCTAGACTAGCCCTGGCAGCAAATGTAATTTGCGGCCGCTAGGGGCGCGTCTAGATTTCTAGGCTAGATGTGGTGTACAAAAGACAAGGAATAGCGCATGAACATGGAGTTAAATAAGAGAAAGATAAATTGAGTGGTTGTGATGACAACAGGAAAATGAGAGAGAGAGTCAGTTACAGTGGGAGAGGGAGAAGTGGAAAGAGATAGATAGGGAAAGAAAGAGTGAAAGGTATAGAGAGGAAGAGAGAAGAAAGAGAGAGTGAGAGGTCGAGAGAGAGATAAAACGAGAGGTAGAAATAAAGAGAGAGAGAGAGATGTACCTGTCCAGCTGTATCTAAGATGTCCAGGTTGGCAGGCTCATCATCGATGCGTATCTGAGTTTTGTATGCATCCTCTGAGAACACCAAACACAGACAAACAAACACACGTACACACAGACAAACAAACACACATACACACAGACAAACAAACACATTACAGACGCACACAGATACATACACACTGATTGTTAAACGTGTAATCTGTTTTAGTGTACGGCTACCACTTGTATCTGTGCATTTGACTTGCTAGTAATCTTTGACTCTGTAGTGATTGCAAACTGCATCCACACACATAGAGCAATCTCCTCTAACTAACACATCAGGCTTCACGCTACAACATGGAAATAATGGCTGCATGTCCTTGCCAAATGTGTGTGTGTGTGTGTGTGTGTGTGTGTGTGTGTGTGTGTGTGTGTGTGTGTGTGTGTGTGTGTGTGTGTGTGTGTCTGTGTGTGTGTTACGTAACTGCTGGGTTAACCAACAAATTGAGCTAAGCGTCTACAATGAGGAAGGACAAATAAAAAAGCTTGCCTGAATAATAAAAAAACAACAGATTTGCCAGACAGATTTCCTACACACACTGAGAATATCAGGCACACTACTTAGTAAAAGGTAGCACTCACAGACACTTTCCAATACATCCATCAGTGTCTGAGGTGTGACTATATTACATAATGAGACTAATGTTGTCATTCAATTGTCATAAAGTATTATACATAGACTTCTAATAACAGTCTTGTTATTTAATACATGCATCTCATATGCATTGTGGTCTGGCATATTAATTATACTGGTATGCATTGCTCTTTTGGTGGGTAAGGTTGTCTGGGTTGGTGCTGGACAAAGCCACAAGTTATAGGAAGTTGACCACTTTGTCTGTTTGATTTGCAGGCGTGGTGGAACAGTGGCAACGTCACCGTGGTAACGTCACCACGGTAACGTCACCGCTTGACAATCAGTTGGCCAGCGTTTGCTTTGGATAAAAGCATCTGCTAAATACCACCTCAACCAAGCCAACTTTGTGACCCGACAGAGACACTCTTTATGCTTAATATAACATTAGATCAGTTAATTCATCGACATATCAGAGTACCGGCATCAAGTCAGTGAAATGCAGTTAGCAACTAACCTGGATGCGTTTCCCAAAAGCGTAGTTGCTAACCTGTTAGCAACTTACAGTAGTTGGTTGGCAGTGGGAAATTGCATTGCAACCAACAAAGTTGCTAACTTAGATAGCAACTATGCTTTTGGGAAACGCACCCCTGAGGTACAAATTAAGGATGACTTAATTATAGTACTGCAACACAAGTGATGCTATATCTTACACAATATGTCCATTAAAATACATGTTATTACATATACATGAGATATATTCGTATTTTATCCACAGGGGGGAAAGTGGCCAGCGTGAGGTTCGTTGTACTGTGTAGGCTGCTGCAGGGCTGTGATGAGCGGAGGACTTAGAGAGCTCTCACCTATGGTGGGGTCGTGATCCTCTGGAAACCTGTGGCTGATGAACTGCATGATGATAGCTGAGGAAAGAGGGAGAGAGAGGGGGAGGGGGTGTAGAGAGGGGGAGAAAAGGAGAGAGAGGGAGAGAAAGAAAGAGAAACAGAGAGGGGTGTAGAGAGGGGGAGAAAGGAGAGAGAGGGAGAGAAGGAAAGAGAAACAGAGAGAGGTATAGAGAGAGAAGGAGAGAGCGAGAGAGGGAGAGAAAGGGTATAGAATGAAAGAGAGAAAGGGAGAGACAGTGAAGAAAAGGGAGATAAAGAAACTTTATTACATAATCTGGTGCAGCTCAGAAGATGAAAGTCTGCTTTCCTCTCCTCCCTCTCTCACTCCCTCCCTCTCTCTGTCTCTTTAATCCCTGTTCAGGCAGCTCTTCGTACTGCTGCACACACACACACACACACACACACACAGACACACACACACACATCCCTCTTGCTGTGAGAATGTATGGCACATCTCGTTTCCATGGTGACAGTGGGGTTACTCAGGTTCAGAAGAGCCTGTCTGTCTCTTCTCTCCCTCCTTTCCCTCAGCAGTCTCTTCATATATATATATATATATATATATCTACACCAGGTGAACTCCCTTGGTTTCCGTGGCAACAGTATCCAGCATGGGCTGCCAAGCTCCCGTGTTTTCTCGGCAACAGACCTTTGACCACACCCATGCCTAATGCAGCAGAGAGTCAACACCCTTATAGCGCAGGCGTGTGGGTGTGGGTGTGTGTGTGTGTGTGTGTGTGTGTGTGTGTGTGTGTGTGTGTGTGTGTGTGTACATTACAAAGTGATCAAGGGACAGAGAGAAAGATGAATGAATTAATCATTTAAGATGAATTAAGATGAATTAATCTGGTCAGTGTAAGCTGTCCCTGATCAAATAGAGAGATGGAGATAAAAAAAAGTATTTAGGGAAATCAAACAGTTGGACAGACAGAGAGAGAGTGAGATAGAGAGAGAGCAACAACAAAACTCTCTCCAAACTAACTCATTATAGTTGAGGGATAGTTAGAACCTATGCTACTGATGTTGGACCACATCACAAATTTACATAAACAGCATTTAAAAATGTGTGTACCCAGTAGATGCCGTTAAATTTAACCAAAATCCCCTTGGTAATGGCATCTCCACGGATGAATTTACAATTCCAGTCCACCCATACTACAAAGGGCCCTTCTCAAATTATTGAATCTAGTTCTTCAAGATGGCTGCTTCCTTGATGTCTACTAATTAAAGAGGTATCTGTGTGAGCAGTAACCTCAATCCCTGTTTACAGGCCTTTCTTTTTGAACACTAATGTCAAGTCAAATTGGCTTCTTACCAATACCCAATTACTGCACTACAGATCAATTCAAAATCCTCCAAAGTGGTGTAGGGGGTAAAATGAATGACATCATCCAATCAATATATTTGGGAAACAAGTGAGAAGTCAAAACTGGCAACAAAAGAACTAAATACTTCACTCAAGGGCATGGGTCGAGACAGGGTTGCAGTTGCAGGAACCACACAACGTTTCACTCAAGGCAACGCTGTCCAAGAGAATGGACCAATTTCACAGTGTCTATGTGTCCAGCCTCGTTGATATTAATGACACCTTAATTGGCAGGGTAAAACGTCTTCCTGTTTTTGTCTTTTCTGTAGACTTTCCTTTTACCGTCTATGGGACTGTGCTTTTCCACAGGAAGTTGATTTACACAGTGGCCCCATTTTGTGAAATTGGGCTTATTACCTTTGTTTAAAATGTTAAAAATGCCTCAGGAAACTTGGTCTCAAAGTCAATGCACTAAAAGGAAAAGCCTGAAGAGAATGTTCTGGAATAAACATAAACAAATAAGACATTTCCAATTAAAATCTGGTCCATATTTGACATCCTCCAACCAACTGCATTTATGAAAGTGAAATATGGGGTCTACTCAGTTAGACTGTACTAGATGGAACAAACACCCTGTAGAAACCCTGCTAGCTGAATTCTGTAGAGATTTCCAAATGTCCAAAGCAAGACACCCACAAATGCATTCATGGCCAGTTTCCACTATTGATTAATATTGAAAAGAGGTCACTATTGATTAATATTCAAAATAAGCACTTCAATCACAAAAACTCAGCCTCAAGTCCAGTCCCCCAAGTCAGGTCGTCTTGAAACGACGACAAAGTTTAGAACTCCATTATTGTTAATGGAGCAAAGCCCATTGGCGGCATCTGATGCACGTCGACGCCAAAGTTTAGAAAATTGTTTAGAGGGTTGTTCTGTCTCTTGAGCGAATCCATAGACGCGAAAGTCGTCACCAGTGGGTGTTAGCCTTAACACAGATCATGTTCAGATCAGCACTGTTTTCCAGCCATCAATCAGAATTAACCAAATTACATTTTTAACTGCTACATTTTTAACTGCTAAATCTTTACCTTTGGAATGTTGAGAGTCATTTTACTGGAGATTTGAGGCATTATGCATTTTGTGTGAGCAATTCTGGGTTTTGTGTGTAGAGTTTTGAAAAATACAGTTTTAAAAATGTGGAAGGGATGTAGTATTTTTAATCTCGTGGTAATCGTAGTTGTTTTGACACAGTACAACCATGTCACTATCAAATGTAGGACATCAATAAAGTTATATTTAAATGTTGTGAATGTCATTTCCATTAAAGTGTAATCCACTATTTGCGATGTGGGGTTATAGCATATACCGGGCCAAGCTCTGTAGTGGTTGATCAACAAAAAATACTGCCTCCACTGCTTATTTGATGTGTTTTAATGCAGAAAAACATCCGGGGTGAATTTTTGCCGAAATTACACTTTAAGTGCACGTGGTTGGTGTTCGATATGAGAAAACACTACTCTTAAAATGTACGCACTCCGCCAGTAAGCACACAGAATGAAAGTGTTCTCACGGAAGTACGCCAATCGAGACAGAGTGATGAATGAATATGTACGCATTTTTGTGTTACTCTTCCCATGAGTGTGTGGTTATAGTGCCGTGCGTGTGTGTATGTGTATGGGTTTAGGTGTGTGTGTGTGTGTGTGTGTGTGTGTGTTTGTGAATATGTATGCATTTTTGTGTTACTCTTCCCATGAGTGTGTGGTTATAGTGCCTTGTATGTGTATGGGTTTAGGTGAGTGTGTGTGTGTGTGTGTGTGTGTGTGTGTGTGTGTGTGTGTGTGTGTGTGTGACAAAAGGACGCTTACCACTCTTTCCGACTCCTCCCTCTCCCAGCATCACCAGCTTGTACTCGCGGGAGAGACCCCCGGGACTCCGTGAGGACTCCATTCAAATGACTGGGAAAACACACACACACACACACACACACACACACACACATACAGGCACAAACACGTACACACACACACACACACACAGGCACAAATGCACACACACAAACACACACACACAAACAAGCAGGACCCACGCACATAGACAAACAGAAAAAAATGCAAAGGAATTATGCAAAGGAATACTGTGCAAACACATCAGTATCGTCAGTGGCGACACTCTAATTCTATTCTCAGCTTGTGACACAGCCCAGGCTAAGAGTTCTAAAATTGTCTGTTTGATTTGCAGACAAACGGAAATGTGACTCATCTGTGGCACACTGTTCATGTGACAGTGTGATGCTCCTCTGGCTTGCTCCACACAAAGGCCATGTAGTTTGTCAACAGCTGGCCAAAAGAAAAAAAGAAAGAAAGAAAGAAAGAAAAAAACTTTCCCCAATGTATCCCTGCCATTCCACTACAGACCTTTTTCACAGCAGCAACCATTTTGACATGAAACAGTAGGGAAAAGCACAAGTGATACTTATTACGTTAATGAAGTCTCTGTTCAGTCCCTGGCCTTGCCATATATTTCATTTCAACCATGGCTGCTGTGAAAAAGGTCCATTGTGAGTCTCTCAGGTGACTAACATATCCCACGACATAAAACATAGGGTGTTCAACCGAAACATCAGAGCCAAATCTAAAGAATAAAATGCATGTAGATCCGGCTCGACTGGTTTCTGGTTCTGCTTGGTTCTGGTTCCATAGAAAGGCTTAGTACTGATACATAATCAAAACCGGATTTTTTAGTGTGCATCAAATATGTCAGCATCAAACACTTTTCCAGAACCGCTTTTCCGCACACCCAATGAAGGGAGAAAAGAAAGACTTGTTCCATGTGACATGTAGCCTATTGTTCCATAAATTGATGCCCCACACACTGTTCCAAGAGTGTAACTCAATAATAGTGGCTTACTGAACACAAGAGGCAATGATTGGTGCCAACTGCCAGTCTCGGTTAATAGCTTATTCTGGATCCGGGCCACACCCGCATGGGTTCTGGGCCAACACCGGCTCCAGTCTCAGCTGTATGACAGGAATCCGATATGGAACACAGAGTGCAACACCAAACATGGAACACAGAGTAGACCCTTACTATGACTTAACAAAGTACAGTTATTTGCTGTTTGTAGGGCTCTGCCCTAGCGTAATGCCTTTAAATAGATTACATTTACCCAAGATTGACGTCTCTCGCAGAGTGTTATTACACTAAATGGGTGAAAGATTAGGTCTATAAGTATTGCTGAGAAACAGTGTGAGTCAGTAAATTCACTTCCACCTCCAGTTCTAGAATGTCCACACAGTGCAAATTGTTTGAAAGGATGTAAAATGAATTATGATGTATTGACAAACCTTATTTAACTAGGACTATCACATTAAAATCTAATACATTCAAACAATATGAAAGAGACAATTGCTACCATGACTGGGGGTATTTCAATTGAAATTCATTACCATAATCATGTCAAGATTACATGCTGTTTAAAAAGTGTTAGAAATGTAGTCCAAACACAAACTATTCGTATAATTCAATTTTAGTGACTTTTTTTTTGTAGGCTACTGCAGTCAAAACGGGTCCTTCTGCTTCAGTCCTAAGTCAAAGGACGACTTTCTTATTTGTTAATGGCACAATTAAGTTTTGTGCTTAACTGTACAAAAGCTCTATTATGTGCAGATCTTAAGCACATGTTAACAAGACTCTATATGCAAGACAAAAATAGCGTGCTGAACGACGACCAGGGAATACGGGAATGTATGACCACTGCACAGTGACTATGTCTATGCATATGTTGCAATTCCTGAATATTCCTGGGCCCAGAGATAGTGAACTATAAGCTATTTTAGATCTGTCTGGGTGGCATTTAAAGTATCAGGCACGATATCAGTATTTTCATCAGAAGAACCTTGCATCGTTCCCTGAGAAAAAAAAAAGTTTCACTATTTTCTAAGGTTCTGTCAATTCGAAAAAGGCGTGAGAACCATAGTCCGAGAGTTCTACGGAGTGAAACGTTCTTCACTTCCCGTTTAGGACTCTGCATTCTTTGGAGCCACGGTTTTAGGAGAGGCCCCGGACTTGTGGTTTGGCTGGGCCTATGCAGTTTCAAGTGCAAATGGGGAATGTATCACATCGTTAGCAATTAAAATCCCAACCTGAACATTGGTCCTTATTACAAAGGCCATTATAACACGACGTGTAAATTCCATGTAACTAAACTAAGTTATGCCCATAGCAAATACATATTCCAAATTGTAATGAGCTAGTCTATTGTCATGTAGTTGCAATATACAAGGCGAATAACTGAACGATTAATTTCTGCCCAGGGTCAATACAAGGTGATTGTGACCCTGGTGTAGCCTAACTTCACTAACTTTAGCCTACTGTGTGTTTTATCTTATGAGGCATTGTGTAAATGCTTCAAAAACACGACTTAAGAAGTTACATCCAAAGTGTGGTCAGGGAACTTAAAGACTCATTTTTTTCTGCAAATTGCAACACTTGTGCATCTAACGTTAATGAAGTGAGAGAGCCGCTGTATCAGCTATGCATCGTTACGGAGAAACATTTTAACTTCAGTGTATCGAAAAACACTTGTAGGAAATAGTAGTTGAGACTTGTAACGAATTTAACAAAACAGAGCTTTCATTTACAAGTCTGTAAAATGCTCATTCGAAACATTATGGGTACGAGTTGTGAGTGCAGCTTCATGTCAAAATAATTGTTTATGTAACTAACAATGCAACCTCAAGTCGTTTTCTACTAGAATGAATAGCCTAAGTTAGCTTGCTAACTTCAAAGCTAATCATTAAAAACTTTAATACAGCTAAAACAGTGCTCTCATACATGCTAAAGCAATTTCCAACATTAATATATTTAAAAAGAACCGATAAACTTACTTGTGTCACAGAACTGTCGACTTCATCATTTTCCAAATACAGATGCGACGGGCATAAATCGTTTGATGTTTGATTATTCTTGCCACACTTATCTTTCACTGTAAACACTGGTGCGAGTGTCACTAGCCTGTAGGGTCCTACTGCCCGCAGATTTACGGTCTCAGCCGATTCAGGAAGCTGGAGTACTGTATGATGGCAGCCCTTGACCCAGGCAAGGGCATAGTCGGTCACCTTGACATTTCTATTGGTCTGTTTTGTCAGCCACTGTAGCATATGGTGATGGCTACCAAAAGTAGCCAACCTCATTGCATACCTTAGCCTACTACATTGTTAAAATATGGTAATAAATATAATCATATATTGTAATACATGGGCGTTTCTCCAACTCCAGGCACTTTTGTCCTTGTGGTTGTTTTTGTGGAAAAATATAATATTTTTGTTTCAATCATGTCAATTTGCAAAGGCCAGATCACCAGCATCCTATAAAAAATTAATCATGCCTATATATTCTGATTTACTGCTCTTAGGGGCTTTTATCAGTGGATTTGGCTGTTTTGAGCTTGTCCCCAACCCAGACTTGTAAAATACACTAAAATACACAACCCAGAAAAAATACACAACCCAGACTGTTAAAATACACTAAAAACAAATTAAACCTAGATGATTTTGTACCATGTTTGTTGCAAGAAAGATTTAAATAAACACATACCATTTCAATTTCTAATGCAAATAATATATTCCACCACACAAACTATTTCCAGTAATGCTTTTTACCTAAAAATGTTTATTTGTTTACCAAGGGAAAACATAGTGTTAGTAAAGGGGAAGGTTGATGCCAAATATCAGAGACATATGGTAATCGGAAACTGAAGAAAAATAATTGTAACCATCACTGGAGAATAAAGTATTTTTATTCGACGTCATTTCCACAACAGCTGTAACTTTGTCAAAATATGCAAAATAAGTGAAAAAAAGCATATTGTGTGTATTTTGGATACATTGTACAAAAGTATCTGGGCATGGCAAAAGTATCAGGGCATGGCATCACAGTCATTTCCACCACAAAGTGAGGTCATTTCCACAACAATATTCCATGTCATGCAATTGTGCCCAGTATCATACTTTGTTTCAAGACATATTAATGAGTGTATCAACAATTTTAAATGTGTGTTTGGAGATAATAAAATTTGCCACAGAAGAAACACCCACATGGGGCAGCCGTGGCCTACTGGTTAGCACTTCGGAACTGTAACCGGAGGGTTGCCGGTTCTGACCAGTAGGCACGGCTGAAGTGCCCTTGAGCAAGGCACCTAACCCCTCACTGCTCCCCGAGCGCCGCTGTTGATGCAGGCAGCTCACTGCGCCGGGATTAGTGTGTGCTTCACCTCACTGTGTGTACACTGTGTGCTGTGTGTGTTTCACTAATTCACGGATTGGGATAAAAGCAGACACCAAATTTCCCTCACGGGATCAAAAGAGTATATATACTTATACTTATACCCACATAGGCTACACACACACACACAGACACACACACACACACACTGTGTAGATAGGCTATAGAGGGAGTCTATAATTTATTGGTAGCCTATTTACCTTAATAGATATAATTGCTGTGCCTGTAGGCTATTCAGGGTAGCCATTCTCAATAGGCTAAAATCACACTGTGAGGGCCGTATGTTTAGCAAGGACTGATAATTGGAGCTTCAAAAATATTTCACTTGCAACATATTTTCTTTATAGAAATATAGCAGAGACTCGTATGAAGTTAAAAGGTATCACTTGTGGTACTCCTCCAAATTTTAAAGCAACACCAAAGAGTTTTTTGTACCTTAAAATAATGTTTTAAAAATCGTTTCAGTGGTTCATCAACTCGTAACAGGGTGAACGGCAATTCTGCATTCGCTTTGCGGCCCTCTATCGGCTATAACCACACTATGTAAGTTTGCCATATCGGGTAGCGGATCTGTAGTTCGATGGAATGAGACATAAGAAACTACAAATTTGACTTGCATCTGATGTCGCAATACATCGTACTTTTATAAGTTATGCAAAATATTCTACCTTGTCTGTGGACATCGTTATTTGCAAAGCCGGTGCTGGATAAACAAATAGCGTGCGTGCGAAAGAGGGAAAGTTCTTTGGTGTTGCTTTAAGGGTTTTTTTTGTGATCTACCAAAAAGTGTCCCAAATTACTTGACCCATGTGAAAGGATACAGCTTTCAAGTGACAAAAACGGCAAATTCCCAAGCTCACTTGAAAATAGCCGGACATGAAAGTCCACATGGACTACAATTGAAATTTCATATGAACATATCATTCCACAAAATGTGTCTTGTTCTCTATCATCAACTTATTCAAGTAGTAAAACTAGCCTGACCCAAGGTTGCTACACCTGGAGACATAATCATCTGGCAGGTTTGCTTGAGAACAAGAGAAGTGAAAGTATGCAGAGCTAATATCAGAGGTAAGAGAACACACAAGACCAATGGAGATAGGTGCTATAGAGGCTTTATAGCAATGTCGGCCACAACACTTCTGCTAGATTTTGTTTTTTGGTCACTGAAAGAAGCTGTAGAACAGTTCTTGGAGGCTGCTGAAAAAGCAAACCAATGGCTGTGTCTGAGGCACAGACTACTTGAGGTCATGTTGTAACCTGAACTGACTCACTGAGGGGTCCTTAATGAAATTAAGAGAGTGAAACATGGATCTAGTGTATCATTTTTTTTTATTTGCACATCCATTGTGTTAACAAATTTTACATACATTTCAGCCTCAGTGTACTATTGTTAGCATAGACTTATTAGCATTATGCAGGTTTTTTTCTTTTTTTAAACACATACCAGATTACTTGTCCTCAAATAGCCATTGTTTATCCCTTTCCCAACCCCACATCAAATAAACCAATGACCACAGAATTTTGGAAAATGGGCCAAGCAGGTATCACAATGATGCAATTTTCTTTTCTGTTTTCTTTGTACCATAAGTTTCTCTGTACAACACACAACAGCAAAACTCAGGGAGAGAGGGGACAAGTGAAAGCCAGGAAAATTAAAATGTGATTCAGACCTCAAACAGCAAATATATTAAAATAATAATAATAATAATTAAAATAATACAATAATAATACAAATTAAACATCAGAAGAAGACATTTGCATACAGGGACAATACCCTTAACCATTCAAGGGGTTTACAAGAAGTCACGACAGGCCGGGGTCAGGCATCAATACGGTGCAGCAGTAAATCAGAACAAACAATCATTTACACAGAGTTATGTTCATATACAGTGTATTTATATAAAACCAAGTTCTCCCAGACACAGCTATGGTGGCCCGGAAGGGGACCGAGAAGCAAGGAAGGAACGTTACGTTTTTAGGCTAAATAAAAAAAAAGGATTCTTCTTCAGGGGGTTGCTAAACTTGTAATGAAACAGGAAAATGTATGTACTGATAAAAACATAGTAATGTAATGTAAACGTTAAAAAACTCTTTCAAGAAATACAATAATTGGAGTGTTAGACAAAGCGACAGCCAGAATAGTGGAACTTGCAGGGTCAAAGGGTTAGAGGTCCATAATCGAGTTTGGCCAGTTATCCCCATTGTTCTTTAAAAATTGTCCCTATTGTGGTCCGTTACTTTATGGTGCCTAGGCGTGTCGGAAAATAGCAGAATTCAGTCTGCAGGTTTTATATACTCAACACAGCTGTGACTGAAGTTGAACTTTCATTGCATGGCTTTGTCTGCATAGTAGGAAAGGTCACATAGGCGTTGTGTTGTGATTGTGAGTCTGTGTGTGTGTGTGTGTGTGTGTGTGTGCATGTCCAAATGGGTGTGGATGCATATGTGCATGCATATTTTGAACTAAGACCTTTTGCTTCCTGTGAGTTTAGGGCTCTGCTCTCATTTCAGGTCTTGTTGGAGGCAACATCCTCTCTTCCTGTCAATGTGTCTGTGTGTGTGTGTGTGTGTGTGTGTGTTAGTAGAGAGAGTGAGAGGGTGTGAGGGTGAATGCATCTCTGGGTGTGTACTGGTGTGTAAATTTCAACCACACTCTTATTTCACGTAAATGTGTGTGTGTATTTGTGTGTGTGTGTGTTGTAGAGAGGACATGAAAAGAAGTTAGACAGACGCCATGGGACAAGGGGAGAACAAAGATGACAAAGGTTTGTAGACTGAAGCTAGTCATGGAAAAAGAGAATGTGGGGAAAGGGACAAAAAAAAAAGAAAAGAAGAAAACATTTGGCCTTTATCTGCCTCTTTGCATGAGAACTATCCTCAAAAAGCCCCTGCACACACACACACACACACACACTTTAACAGTATTTGCCTGTCCATGGTGCTGTTATGCCAGCCAATCTCTTGGCTTCTGTCCTGTGTGAGTCTGTGTGTGTGTGTGTGTGTGTGTGTGTGCGAGCATATGAGTGCTCTACCCCCAGGCTTTCCGCAGCAGTGACATCACTGGGAAAACACACACATACACACACTCATCATCACAAAAACACTCATGCTACCTTACGCACACATACATGTAAACACACACTGCACCCCCCCCCCCCCCCCCTTCCATCTTTCTTTCTAACGCAAAAACACACACACACAACCAACTGTTGTGCACCACATTCTACTGTGTGTGTGTGTGTGTGTGTGTGTGTGCATTTGGTTGGTTGGGGATATGGTGCAAGACCTGATGTGATTGAGCCATGGTTCACTGCCCATCAGGATCATTTAATTCAATTGTGCTGCGGACCGAATGACGGGCGGGCAGACTGGCGGTCAAGCGGGTAGGCTCTTAAAGGGACAGTCCACAATTATGGCAAAAGGTTGCTGATATTTGAGCTCAACTGGGAATAAAAATGATCTCCTCCACACACACACCCAGAACAGGCAGCAGGAGGTCTGTGTAAAGCAAGCAGCTGAACTCGACAAATAAATGTGCTGGATGACAATGGCAGACTTTACAGGGGCCCATTCAGGCTGCTGCCCGTGTGCCCTCAGCAAGGAGACCGTATAAAACAGACAGACCCAGTGGGCACCACCACTGACTCCCTTCTGTCCCCGCAAGGAGGCAAAATCAGGCCCTTAACACCCTCAGAAAAACAAAAGGTACTGTTAAGGTTCTCTAGGGTACAACTTTTGCCAATATATCCTACAGGGGGCACAATTAAGCCCTGAGGTACTACATGTAATATGATAGATAGATAGATTGTTAGATACTTTATTGATATGCACTGTCTCTGAACCATTTATGTACCTTCTCTAAACACATTTACTGGTTAAGGGGTACAATTGTGTGCCCTGGGGGTACTGCTACAGTGACAAGCATTTTGTATCCCTAAAGGTAAAATTGTACTTTATTTTCTGAGACAGAAGCCTGCTCCTGGTCCTCTGGTGCCCCTGTATTAAAGCAACACAGTGCAGTTAATTTACCTTACAACAACGGCTTCAAAATCATTCTGATGCTACACTGACTTATAATATGGAGAATGTGCACCTGGTACGTTTGATATTGCACTATTTAAGGTTGTTGATCGATTGGGTACGTTCATGACCCTTTTAGACGTTTTTTGACTGTATACCGTCTTAGCACTAAAAGGCATTGAATATTGATGCTAGATATAAATTATTCCATGGTGTTTCTATTACACTCAGAGTCTCAGTTACTGGGTGTGGTCATGGTCACACAATTTACCTGGCAAAAAAAAGTTTTTAAAAAGATAACACGGACATCTTCACACTAATGTTTGTTGGAGCAGAGTTTATGAAGGGGTATAATAATTACTTAACTTATATATAGATGGTGTTGGGGCATCAAGAATCCATTGCGTATGAATATTGAAATTCAGTAAGAAAAACAAGAAAGTAAGAAGAGATTTTAAGTTTCCTATGTTACAGTATGTACAGCTGGCTCCAACAAGAGCAAAGAAAGAGAGACAGGATGAGCCGGAATAAAAAATGTGTGTGAGTTTTGTGTACGAATAGAACAGAATCTATATAAAATGGCAGCCGCCGCACGAGACCCTAAGTCTCAAAGCTCTCTCCAGTCTTTCGGCCTATTCACACCAAGAACGATAACGATAACTATAACCATAACGATAAAAGCGTTCACACTGAACAACGATAAACAGTCTCTCCTTGTGTTAATGAATGTGACAGCTAAAATTTAAAATTAGCTTTTTATCGTTCTCAAAATCACTCTGAAAGTGATCCCCAACAATATTGTTCATTCTTCATGTCGTTATTGTTATAGTTTATGTGTGAACGTCGTCATTCATATTAACGAGAACGATATTTGTTTATAGTTATCGTTCTTGGTGTGAATGGGCCTTTTGCCTCTGTCAGGTATTCTGACTCCTCTGTTTATGAGAGGGGAGAGGTCGATGCGCCTCTATTGTTCTTTTTAATTGGTGCAACCCGCCCCCACAGTCCCAGCTGATCTATAAATTATTATGACGGCTTTCCTCTCTAGAACATTTCTGGTTCTGATCTGGTGGCGATATGGGTCAGATCAGGGTCGGATCTGATTCAGAGTCAGCGGCTATCTCTGTGTGTGTGTGTGTGTGTGTGTGTGTGTGTGTGTGTGTGTGTGTGCACTGACTGAGTGTGTGTTTGTGTGTGTGTATGAGTGTGTGTTTTCTGGTCTTGTTCATGTTGACAAAACAGCCTTTGCTG